>NW_028281425.1:200000-421214 GCF_059751285.1 Brachycentrus maculatus
AATATTATTATTATGTGTATGTGTTTATGTTTATGTATAAAAATTGTAGTTTTATTATGTGTATGCATTTCTGTGTGTGTATAAAAAATTGTAGTATCATTATGTGCATGTGTTTCTGTGTGTGTGTAAATTTTTTTTTTTATGTGTAGGTGTTTCTGTGTGTGTATAAAAAATTGTTTGCATTCCCCAAAGAAGACCGTAACCATATTAAATAATAATAATCGATTACTTTTTTTCATAAGTAAATCGTTCAATACATCTTTTATTTATTTAATTCGAACCGTTTTTAATATCATCGAAAGCAATTTGTAATATTCTCTCTGTGGGGGGAAGAAAAACGATAATGAATAAAATTGATATCATTGGGCCTACTGCTTCCAATTAATCTGAACCAATTTGTAAAAGTGGGTTCATTAGGCGTTTGGGGAATCGTTTTAGATATCAATTAACATGGTCCTTTTTAATTAAGTACCTCCGGATTGAACTGCGGATTCGGTTAGCTCGATACAGAAAGACGGACTTTATTTTAATGGGAGGTCTATTAAAATGAACTTATCCTAAATTTCAAGATTTCTTGAATTTAATTTCTTTCGCGAAGCTTGTATTGGAGTTAAATGATATTATAAAGGTCGGAATTAAACGCAAATGAAATGATAACCGATAAATATTACGAATTCTACAATTCGAATATATTAAGGATGTTTTTTTTCGTATGTAATTTCAAGTTTTTTTTTTTATTTTTTTATTTTAAATTACATGTACAAAAAAATATATAATATTGATACAAAAAAAGATCCCACAAAGGGATGGCTTGTGTGTAGGTAAACATTATATTTATATTCTCAATATTATTCATATTTAAAGCATTTACTTTGTGGTTAGTCATTTTTTTTTTACGAAAATGTTAATAATATAAGTATGTAACCACTCACCGAGATTATGTCTACCGGTTTCGAGACGTACCCGTCTCTTCGTCAGGACAATCACTACCACAGCATGCAAACAATACTACCCTTCACTACCATAACACTATTTACACACTTAAAATTACACAAAATGTTTAACACATGCGATTTTTGGTCGACCCGAAGACCAACATACACTAAGGGTTGCAGCACAAACATGTTAGACCGTGTTTAACGCATGTTTGTGCTGCAACCCTTAGTGCATGTTAGTCTTCGGGTCGAACAAAAATCTAATGTATAAAACATTTAGTGTGTTTATAGTGTTATGGTAGTGAAGGGTAGTATTGTTTTCATGCTGTGGTAGTGATTGTCCTGACGAAGAGACGGGTACGTCCCGAAACTGGTAGACATAAAAATCTCGGTGAGTGGTTATTTACTAATAACTAACATTTTTGTAAAAAAAAATAAGTAAATATTACCATCCACGAAGTAAATGCTATATATTGTATATTAATAATATTGAATTTTTTTATTATTATTTAATTCATTTTAAATTCTTTTGCATTTAACAATATATTTTAAATTACAAGTACAAACAGTTTATGATATTAATACAAAAAAGATCCCACAAAGGCATGGCCTGTGTGTGGGTATATATTATATTTTATGTTATAATAAAGGGCACTGGCAAGAATACAATATTTATTATCATAAATAAAATTAGATTAAAAGTGCTAGTATAAACTGTCCACCTCCGTAGTGTAATGGTCAGCACGCCTGGCTACCGTTCTGGAGGTCCCAGGTTCGATTCCCAAAGGGGGTAAAATAAATATAAGTGATTTTTTCACTGTAATATTTATTCAATATTACCCTAGACTGGTACCTGAAGCGGAGGGCTGATCACCTTTCCTTCATGTGTAAAACGATCAAGATAACACTGCGTTTATATGACGCAGTGCCCTATGCACCATTGGGGTGCGGATAAGGGTTTAATTATTTATTATAAGTTACAAATATTTGATATTTAGAAAAATCAAAAAAATTAAAATGATAAATGTTTGCAAATATGTACTACATAAGTTATACGTTTAAAAGAAGAAGGTAGTTAGATCTGTATTTTTTTTATATTTAAGGCAATAATTAAGGGCACTGGCAATAATACAATAGATATCAAAAATAAAATAAGATTAAAAGTGCTTATGTAAACAACAAATTCTGATTTAATAAAAAAAATTATGAAAAAAGCAAATATGTACTATATGACATACATTTAAAAGAAGAAGGTACTGAGATCTGTGTTTTTTTAAATAAATAACTTGATAAGTATTTTAAATGGAAAAAAAATAAGTAATTAATTTCTAACATATCGCTCACTCCTTTCAAGAAAGTCATAAATCAAAAATCGCCAATTTTCAGTTGTGCATGTTTTCGTAATGCCCAGCAAGTGTACTATATCCCAGCAAAAGAGGCATATTTTTAACATAATATTTACCCGTTACAGGGCAGAAAGTGTTATTTTTGCATTTTGAAGGAAGGGTATTGTTTAATTATTTTTTTAAATATACTAAATATTTTTCAAATGGAGAAAAAACATTCGGGTTTTACCTAAAAGGATCTGTTGCGCAGTAAAAAGTTCAATACGTGGCTTGATATTTATTTTTAAAACATTGTATTATATTTTTAAACTTTAAAAACGTTCTCCTGAAAAATCAAGTTTTTGATTTATGACGTTCTTGAAAGGAGTGAGCGATATAGTCTTTGTGGAATGAATTTAACAGTTAATTTTACAGAATAGTTACATAAATACATTTACATTAACAAGTAACACAAAATAGGCACTTGTAACATTCTAGTTACAAATTTTCACATTTGTAATTTAATATAAATACCTGGAAGAGGGACGGGAGGGGCGAAAAGGGGAAAAGGGAAAGATCAAACAAAGCTCAAGTGAAAGATAAATTATGTGAAAATAGGGACACACCACGATATGAATATCGACTTACCATGTAAGCGATCTCAGTGCTGGCAATCTCGAGTTGAATATGTCAAAATAAAATGGATAGTAAAACAAATTTATGAGGCAAATGTGGTAGGTAATAGAATCAGAAGAAGACCGAGGAAAACTGGTCATGAAAAGTACTTCGAACGCTTGGGTGTGGTCAGTTCAGGAGTCGTATTTTTTTTCACTGTAATGTTTATTCAATATTTTTACCCTGGACTGGTACCTGAAGCGGAGGGCTGATCACCTTTCCTTCATGTGTAAACGATCAAGATAACACTGTGTTTATATGACGCAGTGCCCTATGCATCATGGGGATGCGGATAAGGGTCTTTATATATGTATGTACGAGGGGATGCGTAAATGTGGAAAAGGGCGAACATTGTTTGCAAAGACAGTTAGCTGGTTATAATTAGGGTATTTTTTAAATCCCTTGTATACTAGGTGGACCTTAAGTTGCAAGGCAAATCACGAACTAAAATAGACGATTTGCGGGTTATACATGTAAAAAAAATAATCAACAATTGGATAAAAACGCTAGCACGATATAAATTCTTGGCGCCATGTTAGAAGTCACACACACATACACACACACACAAACACATACAAATACACACATACGCATATACAAACCAAAAAATATCGTTTAGTAACATAGGCGAAAAGGAGGAAAATAAAAATGAATAAATAATTTTTCTATTTCATTCCTTCCCGAATCGTTGCATTTTTTCCTATTTTTTTAAAACAAAAAAATACAGGTTGTTGCTTTTTCGATTGCATGGAATATTTATATGTAATCTTCACGGCATTTTTTCGTGAAATAAACGTTTGAAAACTGTTTCTAATCAGCGGGGAGGGCATTTTTAATAATGTGGGCTTCCTACATGTAGACGAAAATAACAACATCTTTGAATCAATTGTTGAGGAGACTGAAATGGACCAAAAAGGGATGTTGAATTGAAAATTTTAGTGTTCGTATCTTTAAATAAATCTAGTTTGTCATTCGTTCAAAATCTGAAATTTTCTAAAGTTATTTTAATATTTTTAAAGAGAAATATTTGTGTTTTTATTATTTACAAAAATACTTCAATTTTATCCTATTTCAGTGAGCCTAAACGAATCATTATTAAAAATAGGTATCAAATTGTGGTAGAGTGGGTTCGAACCCAAAAACTCTGACTCAAGAGTCCGTGACACTTACCACGGGACCACAATCCGACAAAAGTAATCACAGATTCCTTTGAAAAATTGACACAGCATTGTGTTCGAATAAGTTCGCGTTTATAATTATAGAATGGTATAGCTATATAAGGACCGTCAGTCCATTTAATCGTCACATTCGTTTGGAAATGCCATAACTAGGCGAAACAATTGTCACAATACTAATTTTTAAATGTTTTTTAACGATAAAATTCAACTTAGCAGACTCGAAAAATCTTTGTTTGACTAAACAATTAATACATAAATTTATAAGTACTAATACGTTATTGAGATAAGCATTATCGATAAAATTAAGAAAGGTGTGTTGAGATGGTTTGGACATATGGAACAAATGAGTGAGGAAAGAACGGTAAAACAAATTTATGAGGCGAATGTAATTGGAAAAAGGAGTATAGGAAGACCAATGAAAACTTGGCACGATCAGGTATGCCAAATACTTGAAAGCGGTCAGTTTAGCAGTCGAAATAATCGGCGGGTATGCATGAACGTGGAAGTGGCGAAGAATGTTTGCAAAGACAGGGTGGTGGCATTATATTCTCTCTCCCTACCCCTGCGGAGAAGCGGCGAGATGGTTAGTTAGTTAGTTAGTTATGAATACACTATCTGCCCTTTTATTTCAAAGTAGGTAGGTTAGGAGATACTGCTTCTAATCAAAAACCCCAATTAGATCACATATTCTGTATTGCATGGCATGCCAATTAATGATTGCAAGATTGAAGTATTTTATATAAAACTAAATGTATCCCGCCAATGTCATATTAGATGGAAGAGAAAGTAAAAGCGAACATTATTTTTTATTTAAAAATAAAATATTAAAAATCTTTGTAACAACAATGTGATCGGGGTCATTTGCGGTCAAAATGTTGTTTTTCAAAAGAAACATGTTTTTACTTGTCGCGGTATGAAACACCTGCAAAATTTGTGTGAATATTTCAAAACAACCGTAAAATTACTTAAAGAGAGTTAAATATTTGATGCCATTGAAAAAAATAATTAAAATATAAAAATGGTATGTATTTTTCGAAGTTTACGTCAAAAATATCCGATTGTCATTCGATTTTTAACTCGATTTTTTTCTTCCTTTTTTTTAAACATTATTTGCGAACATCGTGTACGTGCAGTTTTAAGTAATATATCGCTCGCTCCTTTCAAGAACGTCATAAATCAAAAATCGTCAATTTTCAGTTGTTCAGTTGTTTTCGGAATGCCCAGAAAATGTTCTATATCCCAGAACAAGAGGCATATTTTTTATTTAATATTTACCCGCTACAGGGGAGAAAGTGTTGTTTTGCATTTTGAAGAAAAGGTATTGTTTAATTATTTTTTTTAAATAAACTAAATATTTTTCAAATGGAGAAATAACCTTCAGGTTTTACTTAAAAAGATCTGTTGCGTAGTAAAAAGTTCAATAAGTGGCTTGATATTTATTTTTAATACATTATGTTATATTTTTAAACTTTAAAAACGTTCTCCTGAAAAATCAAGTATTTTGATTTATGACGTTCTTGAAAGGAGTGAGCGATATGTGTTTTATTCATCAAATCATTACAATACAACTCCAAGAAAGATTTATTCCCGATTGGTCTGGATGTTTGTGATGTATTTTTTGCATTAACCTTCCCTATCCTTACCATCCTACCTGCAGACAAGACTCTAATAGAGGATATGCGGGTTGTTCCTTTAAAAAAATGAAATAAAAGAAACCAACTCCCCCATTTATACGTTTACTCCATTTTTTAAACATTTTGAATGTGCCCAAATACTTGTTCACAAAATCTGGATTGTCTTCAATTACAGGAGTTATTTTCATATTATTTTTTGACATCTCATCAAAGATGAAGAAGAATATGGAAGTCTGCGCATTTACGGGGCTGATATAAGAGACTACTATTCACATACTAATATAAGAGTTTCTGCTTAGTAAAAAGCTTCTTTACATCTCACCAATAGATGTCTCTAGTGAAGTTCTAGTGATTCGAGAACAAGGTTTCTAAATTGGTTCATATAAATAGAACTTCCAAGAATTTGAGTAGTGTGGTTGTCAATAATGGGTAGAATTGGTTAATGTTACACGTGTGTAAAGTGATCACTTAAACCAGCCTATGTCGGTCGTCAGCCCCGTAAATGCCCAGACTTCCATATTCTTCATCATCCTTTTTTAAAGTTTTTGGATACAAAAAATCTCATGTACTTACGTGATTTTTACGATTTTTTTTAAATAAAGTTTTGATTTTACAATAAAGTTATTTTTTCAGCCTCTTTTAAAACGTAAAATAAGTCATAAGGCATAGGTCAAGTAGTGATATTGATTTATTTTGTATTTTTTGTATACATTTGCAGATATGTAAATTTAAATAAAACATAATACTTTTTCAGTACATTGATGTGGGAAATAATGCTAATAGAATTTTCTCGAATTTTTCGCCACCTCGGGCAATGTTTCACGATTTATGCGCTGTGAATTTTCCGATATGAGATTATTCTGTGATATGATCACATCTTTGCCTATTCAATTGAAAAATAACACGCCCAAGAGTCTGTTACAAAGAAAACATAACTCGTTAACGACGAGGTGTAGATAACTTTTAACTTAACATATTCATATTAATAAAAATGAAAATGATATTTCTGGCGTTTCTCATGTGTGTGATTATAATCCAGGATTCGGACCTCACATACTAATATAAAAGTTTCTGCTTAGTAAAAAGCTTCTTTACATCTCACCAATAGATGTCTCTAGTGAAATTCTAGTGATTCAAGCACAATGTTTCGAAATTGCACCATGTATATAACTTCTAAGAATTTGAGTAATGTGGTTGTCAATCATGGGTAGAAATGGTGAATGTTACACTTGTGTAAAGTGATCACTTAAACCAATCTTTGATGGTCGTAAGCCCCGTAAATGCCCAGACTTCCATATTCTTCTTCATCTTTGATGAGATGTCAAAAAATAATATGGGAATATTTTTATTAAATTTGAATATATAGAGACATCTATGAGGTTGATCAAGAAATACTAAAGTATTACAATTTACCGAAATTATAATATGAATATGCTGAGATGTGAAAAAATAATATGAAAAATAACTCCTTTTATTGAGAAAAATCCAGATTTGTGAACTAGTATTTGGACACACTCAAAGTTGCAGTAAATTTATTTAAACACCTTTATGTTGCTAATGACACTGAGATTTTAAAACCGGCAAATGATCAGTTTAGGTTAATACCTATTAACTAACTAACTATCAAGATACTTCTCCGCAGAGGAAGGCAGAGAATAGAACGCCACACCACTCCTTGCAAACATTATTAGCCTCCTTCACGTATGGAATCACATTATTAGCCTCCTTCACGTAAATTAAGGAATTAATGCAAAGCTAAGATTATAATTTTTAAAAAGTGAGATGGTGTGGACATGTGGAGTGAATGGGTGAGGAAAGAAGGGTAAAAAAAATGTATCAATTAATATTATGAGACAAATGTAGTTGGAAATTGGAGGAAAGGAAGATCGAGGAAAACTTGGCATGGCCAGTTTTATCAAATATTTGAAAGCGTCAGGAGTCGAGAATAATCAGCGGGTATAAATATGAGGAGATACATGAATGCTGAAGAGGTGAAAAATGTTTTCAAAGACAGATAGATGTGGCGTTCTTTTCTCTCGGTGTATATATTTATTTATGGTGCGCAAACTATGAGAAAACACTTATTTATTTATATATTTAGCGTTTAATTTGTAAAAAGTTAAATACTGCAATTGAAATTAAATACCGTGCAATATAATGCGATTAAATGTTTTTCATCAACAAGAAAACAACAAACTTACAGAAACAAGAACAATAAAGATTAATTATACATAAAAATATATACATCTATATATATATATATATATATATATATATATATATATATATATATATATATATATATATATATATATATATATATATATATATATATATATATATATAAATATGTATATATATATATATATATATATATATATATATATATATATATATATATATATATATATATATATATATATATATATATATATATATATATATATATATATATATATATACATATATATATTTATATATATAAATATATATATATATATATATATATATAAATATATATACATATATGTATATATATATATATATATATATATATATATATATATATATATATATATATATATATATATATATATATATATATATATATATATATATATATATATATATATATATATATATATATATATATATATATATATATATATATATATATATATATATATATATATATATATATATATATATATATATATATATATATATATATATTATTGGTGGGTTTGATTTACCTCCTTTACATCACATAAAACAATATTAAAATCTCCATTTCTTTTCACCTCCTTCCTTTTCCTTCGTCTCTTATTACCCTCATCCCCAACGCATGGCAGCATCCCTTTACTCCTCCGCTCTTAATTAATCCTAATTCCGAACTATGTTTTAGCGCCCCGCACCATCCCCCACAATAAAGTATTTCCGAAACACGATTTTTCCCTCCAACTTACCCTTATCAAACTACAAATCATTGTCGGCATCCGTCTTAATTGACCGACCTTCTGATTCCCGCCAAAAACCCCGTTCAACGCGGCCATTTTCTTTTTATTTTTTATTCTACTTTCCCGCCAATTCCCATTAATCCTTTTAACTTAGCGAGGCAATCGGGAGCCTTAAATTTATTTTTTCCTGATTCTTCAAACCCTCATCTGCAACCCAATGGTGCATAGGGCACTCCGTCATAAAAACGTAGTGTTTGTTATCTTGATCGTTATCACATGAGGGAAAGGTGATCAGTCCATGGTAATATTGAATAAATATTAGAGAGAGAAAATCGCTTTTATTTATTTGATCCCCTGGTAATCAAACCCGGGACCTCCAGTACGGTAGCTGAGCGTGCTGATTTACGGAGGCGGAAGTGGGATAGATTTTTAGAATTATAATATTTACCAAATAAAATATTAATTAATAATGGACAGATATTACCAAAAAGTGACTGCCGAATCAATTGTTGAAATTATTATTATACTTTTATTATTGTTATTTTTAGTATCATTCTCTCTGCCTGCCCCTGCGCGAAGCAGCGTGATGGTTAGTTAGTTAGAATACAGAATATTATACAAAAATGTGTGTTTTTTCTTCGGCCGTAATTTAGTGTTACACGACACCCAACCTGGTGTGTAGTTGATAAATGGTTTATCTGCCAGAAGACTTGTCTGAGGGGTTTTAACGTGTCGACCAATAAGCGCGGCGCACCCCCCCCCTAACTAAGTTCCCACCCCGACACCGCCGAGATAAAGAGGACGGAAAAATAATGTCATTTTGTGGCAGATTTCGTTTTTAAAAACCAAATAAGAAATTACGCGACACGACATTTTACAGATTTTTTCCCGATATATTTACACACCCCGTAAATTGAAAACAGCGTGCAGAAAACAAAAATTGTGATTTTATTTTCACTTGTATTGTTTATTTTTAATTATGTTTACAATTAAATAACTATAATAATAAAACCCTTATCCGCACCCCAATGGTACATAGGGCACTGCATCATATAAATGCAATGTTGTCTTGATCGTTAAAACATGAAGGATAGGTGATTTGCCCTCCGCTTCAGGTACCAATCCAAGGTAACATTGAATAAATATTGGAGTGAAAAAAACACTTATATTTTTTTAACCCCCCCCCCCCTTCTTGGAATCGAACCCGGGACCTCCAGTGCGGTAGCCCAGCGTGTTGACCATCACACTACGGAGGCGGAGGCGAATTATATACTTGAATTATTATTTATTATTATTTATTTCCCAGTCACCCAGCGAAAGGATGTTTCTGCCAGTGTCAAGTATTATTTTTATTTACCAAAAAAAAAAATAACAATACAAAATTTCATAGTTTAAATGCGTTTGGCTTTATCATTTTAGAAATTATGACCGCAATTCTAGAATTAGGTTCAGAAAGAAGGGTGGATACTTGGGTGGGGAGTTGAATTCCTGCCCGTGTTAAGCTATTTAGAAAGTTACATATTTGAATGCTTTTTAAAAAGTATTATTTACAAAATAGGGGTTACTATTGACATATCAACAAAGATGATGTAAAATATGGATTTCTGGGTATTTACAGGACTAACGATCTATCATAGGCTGGTTATGTGATCACTTTACACACGTATAATATTGACCATTTAACCCAACATTGACAACTACACTACTCAAATTTAATGACTATTTCATTTATTTAAGAAATAATATAAATGAAAATGATATTTTCAGGCGTTTCTCATGTATGTGATTATAATCCAGGATTCGGACCTCACATACTAATAAAAGAGTTTCATCTCACCAATAGATGTCTGTAGTGAAGTTCTAGTGATTCAAGAATAATGTTTCAAAATTGGTTCATATATATAGAAGTTCCAAGAATTTGAGTAGTGTGGTTGTCAATAACGGGTAGAATTGGTGAATGTTACACGTGTGTAAAGTGATCACTTAAACCAGCCTATAACGGTCGTCAGCCCCGTAAATGCCCAGACTTCTATATTCTTCTTCATCTTTGATGAGATGTCAAAAAATAATGTAAAACACTATGTTTCGACTTTGATAAATACATGTATAAGCTTTAAGAATTTGAGTAGTGTGGTTGTCAATCATGGGTAGAATTGGTGAATGCTTTACGTGTGTAAAGTGATCACTTAAACAAGCCTATAATTCATGTAAATGCCCAGACTTCCATATTCCTCTTCATATATGTTGAAATATCGAAAATAATGTGACCCGATACATAATTTCCCCATTTGCCAATATTTTTGAAGATTGGATGATGTGATGTCAAAAAATAATATTTATGATTTTTAGTTTTTACCGTCATTTTGTTTGATTGTATGGATTGGATAGATGGATATTTTCTTTGATGCTCTCCTACGTCATAAACTGGAGAAAATATCTTGATTCTGCGTAAAGAGGAGAGCGTTCGATTCACCCCAGGTGCGAGATAGCGGGAGAGTGGGGTAATATCGAACGCGATCAAATTAAATTTTATTGGAGGGCTTCAATACCTACCTTATATTAATAGCACTATACCGCTCCTAATCGCAAAAAATGCTGGTTTAATAAAATTCAAAAAGGGTCAGAACAATTGAATGGAAAACGTTAGGGGTAGGTGACAAATGCTTGGAAAAAAACGAATAAAATTTTACATTTCCGCCTCCGTGGTGTAGTGGTTAGAACATTTAGCTACCTTGCTAAAGGTCATGAGTTCGATTCCCAGGGGGGGGGTGAAAATAAATATTCTACTTCTACTAATAATAATAAATAACAAAAACCCTTATCCGCACCCCAATGGTGCATAGGGCACTGCGTCATATAAACGCAGTGTAATCTTGATCGTTTACACGTGAAGGAAAGGTGATCAGCTCTCCGCTTTAGGTACCAGTCCAGGATAATATTGAATAAATATGACAGTGAAAAAATCACTTATATTTATTTTACCCCCCTTGGGAATCGAACCCGGGACCTCCAGGACGGTAGCCGAGCGTGCTGACCATTACACTACGGAGGTGTCAAGGTCATCCTCACTTCTACTAAAGAAATTTAAAAAATAGATGATATAAAAATACTTAAGAAAAAAATAAAAGCTCATTACACATAAATCTTCAAAAAATATGCAAAAAAAACTATTAAACCATTTATTATATAACATTAAACCACGAGTGTAAGTCCCTCTCCAAGCACAAGAGCTCAGTCTCTTGTTTGGAGAGGCACAGCGAATCGAAATAATGTATAAATGTTTCAAATGTATTATGTTATAAATAAAAATGTAAATATATTAAATAATAAAAAAATTAAAAAACTTCCAAACCCTTATCCGCAACCAATGGTGTAAAGGGCACTGAATCATATTAACGCAGTGCTATCTTGATCGTTAACACGTTGAAGGAAAGGTGATCAGCCCTCCGCTTCAGGTACAAGTCCAGAGTAATATTTAATAAATATTAGGGCGAGAAAAATCACTTATATTTATTTGCCCCCCCCCCCTGAGAATCGAACCCGGGACCTCCAGAACTGTAGACGAACGGTCTGACCATTACACCACGGAGGCGGCTCAAACGCTGTTTATACCCAGACTAAAGTATTTTCATTTTTAACTTGTGTTTAGGATGGTAAACACTACTATTACCGGTATTTTCCGAAAAAGTGGTATTTATCAAGTAAAATTTTAATTAAAATGGAAAGATAACCATAAAGTGAATTTTGAATCAATTAATGAAATATTATATCTTCGTTCCAATAATTTCTTCATCTTTATATCGATACCAATAAAATCTGTATAACCAATTTTCGAAAGAAAATCCAGCAGAAGTCTAAAAAATTTTTCAACACATTGGGGTGACAAAAATCCACAAAAATCCGAAAGAAATAGTCATTTTTTTATTAAACTGGTTCATATTTCAGATTGTGACGTTTAAAATCGTGAGCAAATAGTTACCCCGCCGCCCCATTGCACCCTAATTTCCTCTCAACAGAAGCGAGAATACAAGGTTTTATGTTATATGGGGGGTGGCTGAAGGCTTTATGAAAAAGGTTCTATAGGATTTCAGAACCCCATCAATCAAATTTACGTATACCATTTTTGGAGGTGAAACGAAAACTGAGCCTTATTTAGGCCTAGAATTTCCTTTTTATGTTTCCAAAAAATACATCCTCTAAGAGCCTTATTCCACTCTATACATTTTTAAGCACACAATGTCCCGGAAATATTTCGATTTTTTTAGACCATCCCTTATATCAGAATCAAAACGTTCTGCTTAAGGGATTTAATCAATATATTATGTATCATTCACGAGCCGTTATTATGAGCCGTACGAGATTTATATTATCAAATATGGCGATTTTACCCTGCCTGAACGCTGTTCGTGGTTCGCCTTGTAACTAAAAGTCCACTCAGTACGAGGGATTTGAAAAAATACCCTTATTATAACTAGCTAACTAGGGAAAGTAAAAAAAACGCACACCAATATGTTTGATTTCAGAATAAAAATATTATGTTATAAATCTTTGAAACAAAAATGTTATTGCGGCCATTAGCGAAAGCATGTTTTTACTTGTCACAGGTAAAAAAAAACACCGGCCAAAATTGTATGAATATATATATATATATATATATATATATATATATATATATATTATATATATATATATATATATATATATATATATATATATATATATATATATATATATATCTATATATATATATATATATATATATATATATATATATATATATATATATATAAATTATATATATGGTTAAAAAAAATTATTGATGTGCGTATTACCTACATGATACATGCATTCACGATAGAGCAAATGTGGAAGAGGCGTGATGAATATGCCCCAAAGCATGGGAAAAATTAATTAACTGTAAAAATAACGGAAAAAGAAGAATAAATAACCGAGAAATCAAAGGTGCTAATCTGGCGGTACACAACGGAGTCCTGGAACCAACCCTTATTACCCTCAAGAAGTAAGTAAAATAAGGGTGAAAGTATCATGAATGCATTCGAAATTCCATCTCACTGATTCGTCAGATGCGGCAAAATGATGAATTATCGATGTTCGAATTGTGAAATAAGAAATGAATAAAGTATAGGCTTTTCTCATCCATTTTTTTTTAAATATATACCACTAAAAATAAATGGAGTGGAAACATGGACACTGAGGAAAAAGGAAAGACATATGCTGGATGTGTTTGAAATGTGGTGCTGGAGGAGGATGCTGCGCATTCCTTGGACTGCAAGACGCACAAACGTCTCCATTCTCCGCGAACTGTCAGTGAAAGAAAGACTCTCCACGACTTGCAGGAAAAGGATTCTGTCCTACTTTGGGCATATCGCCAGAAAGAACGAGAAGAGTCTTGAAAAACTGGTAGTAACAGGTACAGTTGAAGGCAAGCGGGCAAGAGGACGGTCTCCAACAAGATGGACAGACCAAATAAAGGAATTAACCGGATCCTCGCTAAACGCTGCCATCAAGTTGGCCCAGGACCGGGAAGAATGGAGAGGACTTGTGCACCAAGTGCCTGACATTCCAGAAGACCACGACGCTCAGCATTGAGCAAGAAGATGAAGAAGAAAAATAAATGCTTAAATTATACTTAAAACCAAACACTTTCGTTTACCACTCAAATAGTCAAAAACAAATTTTAAAAATAATCGTATCTTACCACAAAGTTAATGCCGAAACGTTATACAAAATAATGCTTAATTTATTGAAAATAATATGTACTATCGTTCAGCTGTCGAAATTCACGATATTTTAATTATGAACAGGACAAAATAGGGTTTGGTGGTATGCACTCGTATTTCAAAAATGATTAAATGAATTCAAGGCCTCAAATACTGAATAAAACACTTTCTTTGTTCGCCTTAGTCATTTTATTATCTGTATCTTCACTCCCATTCATCTGCCAACTGTCAGACTTGAGACAGACGAACTTTTCACAACTTTTTATCTAACGCACTATCTATTTTTTAACTTTTATCCATGCCAAACCCACTCTAAACCATAGGTATTTTTTCCTGTCTTGGTTTCGTTAATTGTTCGCCAGTCATTTTGCGTTAACGCAATTAAAAATATATATTTGACTTGGTAAATATCAATAATTATTAAATTATATAGTGACACGTGTTTCGATGTTGAGTACATCGAAACACGAATTACAATATGGTTTAATAACTCGTAGTATATTCTTCTAACTATTCTGGGTACGGATATTGGTTAGAACTTAACTAATATCCGTACCCAATATTAGATTTTTCTGTCCATGAAGTTAAATTTTGTCATTTTGTGTAATGTTTCATGTCTCATGTTCTGACATATTTAAAATAATATGTTTTGCTATATTATAGATACGAATTCTCTTAATTTCAAATAAAAACATATTATTGTGTTATATAATACTTTAAAATTGTAACTTTAGTATGCAATATATCGTTCCGAACATTTTTAATTTGTTGCCGACGGATGGTAGAGCTCAAAATAAAATATGGAACAAAGGTAAAATAAAGGAATGGGTGAATGATCAGTAGTTAATTTTATGAAAATTTTAAAAATATATTTTATATTTTTATATTAGATACTGTATATATGTATTTTCTTAAAGGCTTCAGCTGTTCAAAAATAAATAAATAAAATGTTTAAAGTCTTAATTATTCCCTCTATTTGGTATGTATATTAAGTTAAAATCGTAAAAAAAAATTAAAAAATGTATTAAAAAAGAACTCCACCAACAAGACACACAAGGTGGCTTGGTGAGTCTCTGCAAAAAAATTGTTCAAATATGTTTAAAATTGTTATTGAAATAAATGTATACGATTTATGTTAATAAAAAAATGGCAAAGATATAGTTTGTATGTTTTGATGAGAAAGATAAGATGGCGGCGAACAAACAATTTTGTTTGATAATGTTATAGAATGGTGAAATCTCTTCTATTATTCAAGTACTTTTGTGTTGTAAGCCATCTTAGTTTAACTGCTAAGCCCTTGACACGAAATACGCGCCGGCATATACTCAGTGGCGTGCGCAGAGTTTTTAAACGGGGTAGGCAGTAGGGTTAGTTGTGGATAAGGCATATATAAATATATATATATATATATATATATATATATATATATATATATATATATATATATATATATATATATATATATATATATATATATATATATATATATATATATATATATATATATACATATATATATATATATATATATATATATATATATATATATATATACATATGTATATGTATATATATATATATATATATATATATATATATATATGTATATATATATATATATATATATATATATATATATATATATATATATATATATATATATATATATATATATATATATATATATATATATATATATATATATATATATATATGTAAATATATATTTCTTAACAATGTTTTTTTTCTTAATTCTCTTTTTTTCATAATGTAAATGAACGTCTCGTCACGGGCTATGCTTAGTGAGTTTATCAAAAATGTAAAAAAATATATATGTACTATTGTAAAAAAATTATATTACGGTATTGTATAAAGATTTTTAAAAAAATGTTTTGATTCGCAGCCTTCTTTGTGATATTGGCAGCTACATCACCTTCAGACGATGCACAATTAAACCAGTGGCGGTGATAGCTTCCAACTTGAGTCAACTCAACCGAGTTTCGAGTTAACGCAAAGTTAGCGTGAGGTTTGGCTTTAACAGAGAGGTGTTACAAGCCAAACTTACGTTTAACTTAACTTTTACTTAATACTAGTACTTGCAAGTTCGCTAACGCCGGCCCCAGTTTACTGACACTTGGCGTAATTCACTCCAGCTTAATGACTCGGACTGTCAAATCGGTTTACACTGTGTATTTGAGCGCCTTCGAAATGTTGACTTCTTTCTTTTTCTTCTTCTTTATATAGGGCTATTCGGCTGTCCAAATTTAAAACACTGTAAGGGACATTTTTTGTAGTAGTTTTTTTTTTGCATTTATGGACTAAGTAGACTGTACTTAGTCCAAAAATGCAAAAAAAAAAGTACTACAAAAAAATGTCTCTTACTGTGTTTTAAATTTGGACAGCCGTATGGGCGTTTGTGCACTACAAGGAATTACACGGAACGTTATGAAATTTCAACTTGAACTATTGTCAATAAAAGAGACATTTAGGAATATTCACATTTTTGCGATTTAAAACCACATTTTCATATGGTGTACAAAATACATATCACCGGAGCACGTAGAAGTTTTTAGCACCGTAAGGGCGTTTCTACACCACACGGAATATGACCGTCCGGCACTTCAGTCAGCATATAAAACGGACGATTGGCTTGGAATGGCTTGTGCTTTTGTTCATCTTTCTTCGGATAGGTGCTCTTGATCGGTGCGTGAACAAGTTACGCGTGAATTCGATCACGCTAAACTGTCGTAGTCGCTTTCATTTTTTAAAACCGGACTGCCGGACAGTAATGTTCCGTGTAGTGCACAAGCGGCTTTAGTCCTGTCACTCTCCGGTCCGTTCCTGGGAGGTGGAAGACCAGCTATCTCTCCATCGTTTAGGTGGTCTTCCTGGGGGTCTGCTACCTTTTAGCTGCTGTCCATTGCTATCCTCACCACTCGATCCGAACTCACTCTTCCCACATTATTTCTCCAGAAACGTCTTCTTTCTCTTCCCCATCGCACAACATCTTCAAAAATATTGGCAAATGGGGAAATTATGGATCAGGTAACATTATTTTTGACATTTCAACATAGATGAAGAAGAATATGGAAGTTTGGGCATTTACAGTGGTTATAGGCTTGTTTATATAATCACTTTACACACGTAAAGCATTCACCAATTTTATGATTGACAAGCACACTACTCAAATTCTTGAAGCTTCTATATGTAGTGATCAAAGTCGAAACAAAGTGTTTTAATTCACTAGAATTAAACTAGAGACATCTATGGTGGGATGAGGGAAGCTTTTTATTAAGCAGAAACATTTTAATTTGTCTGTGAAGTCCGAATCTAGACTTCCATATTATTTATTTTCTATATTAAAAGGATTGATAACTTTGTGGTATGGTAATATAACACTCTCCTTAGCATTCATCGTTCACTTTATATAATACCACTTTAATAGACATTAATACGTGATTACTAGTTTCAGAATAATCATTCCACCATCAGGTCATGAAAATAAGATTTTTGAGCAAGTATTTGGACATGCTCAAAAAGTTGTATGTATAAAAAATACATACATTTTGAGTCACCAAAATATATTTTTTTTACATAAACATATCGCTCACTCCTTTCAAGAACGACATAAATCAATAAACTTGATTTTTCAAGAGAACGTTTTTAAAGTTTAAAAATGTAATACAATGTATTAAAAATAAATATCAAGCCACTTATTGAACTTTTTACTGTGCAAAAGATCTTTTTAAGTAAAACCTGGAGGATTTTCCCCATTTGAAAAAGATTAAGTATATTTTTTTAAAATAATAAAGCAATACCTTTTTTTCAAAATCCAAAAATAACACTTTCTGCCCTGTAGCGGGTAAATATTAAGTTGAAAATATGCCTCTTTTGCTGGGATATAGTACATTTTCTGAGCATTCCGAAAACATGCACAACAGAAAATTGACGATATTTGATTTATGACGTTCTTGAAAGGAGTGAGCGATATGTTTTAACCACAAATGTTAGTAGTTCATTGAACCTATAAAGATACTAGTAGATATCTCTAAAAATAATTTTATCATCTTCACAGGCAAATTTCCTACCAATTTGAAATATAAACAGCAATAAAAGAAACGTTAAGCTGATTAATACGACCGTATCATTCTTAGAGCATCAAGTTTTATTGTTCATATTAAAGTTTGGTTTATCATAGACACTAAAAACACGGTGTGGCAACAAAAATGATTTCCATAAAATATTTTTATTTTCGTTTATTTATTTATTTTAAAATATATTTATGCTTAAATATATTAATTTATATTTAAAATTAGTTTTTCTTAAATTTATTTTCTACATTTCTACTTTTTACTTTTTTTTATTATTTTATTTTATAGATACATACATTTTTTATTACACGTATTACGGCTCTTTAGGCATGGCATGTGTAGAGCCGAAATACTTATATATATATATATATATATATATATATATGTTAATACCATTTTTATTTTTTAGTATAAATTGTTTTTTTTTTTAATTATCAGATTATGTACATTACATACGACAGATACTTTACAAATTTACATTGTACAGGTTTTATTTTATTTATTGTTTCGGCATTAACTTTGTGGTAAGAAAAAAACTTAAATTCTAATAATAATTTATTAAATAATATATTGTTTAAAATTCTTCACCTTTGCTTTCCATTTTTCCTTTGTTTTTAAACTCCGCCCCTTGACTAACCCCCTCCCGCTAACTTTCCAATCTCCTTATTTATAGAACAATTTTATTTTTTAGTTATTATACAGACCTGGAAGTTTAACTTCTGAAACAAGTAGTCTTTAATAAAACTCAAGTGGTAAAAAACAAGTGTTTTCTTTAATCATTATAAAGGTTTTACAATAAAATAATTTAAAATAATAATTTGCAATTTTAAAATTAATTTGGTCTTCTCTCCAATAAAGAGACTAAACTAATTGTTTATGGTATGTTTTTGAGTGACAAAATTTACTATCATTTATTTTTAATTGTATTTTTTTTAAATACGGATGTATTGATTGTGGCAAATTTTTTGTATACACATGTATTGTACGCGCTTTTTATAACACGATTTCAGAAAAATAAATAAATTAAATATTTTTTTTTTTATTTTAAAAAAATTAAGTACATATTTATATAAACTATCTTAGATTTCAAACTTAGATTAACTTCAAACCTTGTATAACACGTGTATATATATATATATATATATATATATATATATATATATATATATATATATATATATATATATATATATATATATATATATATATATATATATATATATATATATATATATATATATATATATATATATATATATATATATATATATATATATATATATATATGCACACTTGAGTGGTAAAAATAAGTATTGTCTTTATAATTTAACTGTGTCATACCACAAAATGAATGTTGAAACAATAAAAAGCATGATAATTACATGATAGATAGTAATGTTTAAAACATTTAATCAAGATGCGGCCTATCAGGTATCAGATATTCAAGAATAACAGAAGAATATCATGTTATGTGAAGAAATGAAGAAATGAAGAAGTAGATAGGCAGTATTCAGAAAAATACATGAAGAACTCACCAAAGTATTTCAATGCACTGGATTTATGAAGGATGTTAAGACAAGGGTATTAAGAAAATAGGAAACGAATTTATCAAAGTTCTGCGCCACCGAGTAGTCACAATCAGGAACATAATAGGTATAAGTTATAATTGCGAAGTTGTTCCAAACAATTATGATAAGATCAATCATAACACTGTTCATATTTCGTAAAAGGAAACCTTGTTTCTTGATTTGCATTTACACAATATTATTATATTATTTTAGACATAAAACAGCCCATTGATAATTTACAAGACTATTTAATGCAGGGTTGCCAATCTATGGGGAATTTCCCAAACTGTGGGGAATCTCAACTCGATTGAGGAATTTTAGGCGATTCTCACTATGTGGGGATAATGCGGGAATTTTTAAGATTTTACTATTATTAATATAATAATGTTTTGAAAGTATGTATATTTTTTTGTGTTCTGCATAACTGTTTACATTTTCATTTTTTGAACTCTGTTTATGCTACAAAATAATGAGTAAAATTAGTCAATTTTTTTTAGTATTCTGTAGGGCTTGCCTAATACATATGGCCAGAGCTATATACACAAAAATAATAATAAAACCCTTATCCACATCCAATGGTGCATAGGGCACTACGTCATATAAACGCAGTGCTATCATGATCGTTTACACATGAAAGAAAGGTGATCGGCCCTCCGCTTCAGGTACCAGTCTAGGGTAATATTGAATAAATATTACAGTGAAAAAATCGCTTATATTTATTTTACCCCTCTTGGGAATCGAACCCGGGACCTCCAGAACGGTAGCCGAGTGTGCTGACCATTACACTACGGAGGTGGACATATACTATACATATATCTATAAAGACATGTATAAGCATTCATTCTCCTCGTTTCCTTGGCTCGGCAGTATCTCAAAACTTGACGCGTTTGACGACGTGAAAATTTGAAACAAAAACAACCTTTAAAAAGCAAATAACGACTTTTAATAATTATTAAGCGGGCAATATCACCTTCCACCTTTTCTTTATTGCAAGTTTACGGGCGAAATGGCGGAGTGAAGGAGAAATGGGGTAAATGTCGCGGAAATGTGGACATTAAGGGGATAGCGAGGGAGGTCGTAATTTCATCCCGTGATAAATTAGGATATTAGCAAAGAATGAAGTTTCCGCCTGGAAGAGAGATCGGCGAGTAGCGCGGCGATAATTTAGCGCCGAGTCACTCTGTCAATTTGTGCACCTACTCTCAGCATCCCTCATCATACGGTGATTTTAGTTAGAAGGCTTCTAACTAACTAACTGACCAACCATCACGCCGCTTCCCCGCAGGGGTAGGCAGAGAGAATCGAACGCCACACCACTCTGTCTTTGCAAACATTCTTAGCCTCTTCTACATTCATGCATCTCCTCATACATACCCGACGATTATTACGATTGCTGACTCGGCCGCTTTCAAGTATTTGACATACCTGATTGTGCCAGGTTTTCCTCGGTCTTCCTCTGCTTTCAGTTACTCATAAATTTGTTTTACCGTTCTTTCCTCACTCATTCGTTCTACATGTCCAAACCATCTCAACACACCCTTCTTAATTTTATCGATAATACTTATCTCAGCCTTGCATTCTTTCCTTATTTCATCATTCGAACATCTATCAAACATCGTTTTGCCACACATTCGTCTGAGAGATCGCATTTCGACTGCATTCAGTCTGCTTTCATCCTTCTTTTGCCAACTCCATGCTTCTTTTTCTTAATGTGCTTCTCCAAGCTGCAGGTTGGCGATCATTACGTCCTCTTCAGCTGTTCTTTTAACATCGTCAGGAAATTCGTATTTTTTATTGTCACTGCAGACAGTTGGTAAAATTTCATTTTAAATATGTTGGTGTCAAAAATGTATTATTTGCACAAGGAAAATGATTTGCTGATGATGAGAAATGAATCGGATTAGAGGTCTCTCTGACAAGTGTAGTAAAAAAATTAAGCGGTATTACACAAAGTGAACGACGAAAGCCTGTAGAAACAGTTCAAAAAAATATTATTGAAATCACGCTTAAAAAAAATCACTTTTCCTGTCAACCAATTATTTCAGGAAGCTGAACTTTTGGAGCTACGAAAAATCTATTGCCAAATGTCTAAAATATGTTTTCGTGCGCCAGCATTTATTTCTTAAAAATATTAACAGATCAAGCCAAAGAATGGATAATTTGCTCGAAATTCCTTTTTGCAAATCCAGACACTAATTTTTTTTAATACAACTGTTTTATTAATATAACTTTGTCCGCCTCCGTAGTGCAATGGTCAGCACGCTCGACTACCGTTCTGGAGGTCCTGGGTTCGATTCCCAAGGGGGGTAAAATAAATATGAGTGTTTTTTTCACTGTAATATTTATTCAATATTACCATGGACTGGTACCTGAAGCGGAGGGCTGAACACCTTTCCTTCATGTGTAAACGATCAAGATAACACTGCGTTTATATGACACAGTGCCCTATGCACCATTGGGGTGCGGGTAAGTGTTAAAAAAATATTTAATTTTCATCTTATTGATTTTTTGTTTTCTGTTAAAATCAAATATTTGTAGTTTATATTAGCACTTTTAATCTAATAATTTATTATTAGATAAAACCAATATTTTTAGCTTTTCCACTTTTTTATTTGACCAGCGACCGGGTTTCGTCGTTACCGACATCATCAGACTGGTCTGATGATGTCGGTAACGACGAAACCCGGTCGCTGGTCAAATAAAAAAGTGGAAAAGCTAAAAATATTGGTTTTAATCTAATAATAAATTAAAAATGCAATTCCATCACGAAGTGTCAGTGGATAATATAAATCTATTTAATCTAATATTTATTTCTGATAACATCTGTTGTATTCTTGCCAGTGCCCTTTACTATAACCTAAAATATAATGTAAACCCACACACAGGCCATTATTATTTTATTTCAAATAAATTTTTTTGTATAGCATTTATATTTTATTGTGAAATGCAAAAAAAATTAATGTATATAACAAAATGATAAGGATAGAATAATGTTACCATACCACAAAGTTAACAATGCTTTTAGTACAAAATATGAACGGTAATTAAAAATATAGCGAATCAGATAAACATTCATTAAACAAACGCAATCGAACATTAATTAGAAACAAAATAATAAATGATTTTATTAGTCGGGCATTTCGCCGAATAAAAACTCTTAAACGAAAAATATCTTAAACGAACGTAATCTCGGCAACAATCTCGTTTTTAAAGTGCGCCCAAGGTTTTTAAAGGTGCTAATAGTGAAAAAAATCAACGGACACATTGTCACGACATGCAATCGGAAGCGGTACGTGGCCAGCCCACGCGAGGGGGGGTAATTTCCCCGCCAAGAAATAAAAAACGAAACCTTTTTGGCTAGGCTACTTAATTTGCCTCGCTTACCTCGAAACGTAATGGTACATGTCCCCAATCCGGGCTCATTCGGTTTTCATGTTTTTTATTGTGTAAAAATGGCCCCGTAATTGTAAGGCTCTAGGTGTAAATCATTTTTTAGAGTCCGACTGCCCTAAATAGAGAAGTGATCTAATGTGCCCATATTAACACGTCCAACAAAAAAGCTGGGTCATCGGAATACCACTTTACAGTGGGTTAAAATATTCACAGCATTTTGAGTGCGTCCAAATCCTTATTCATAAATCTGGGTTTCTTTGCTAAGAAGGGAAAATCCAATCTTGATATATGATAATAATAATAATTTAACCCTTACCGCACCCCAATGGTGCATAGGGCACTGCTTCATATAAACGCAGTGTTATCTCGATCGATTACACATGTATGAAAGGTGATCAGCCCTCCACTTCAGGTACCAGTCCAGTGTAATATTGAATAAATATTCGAGTGAAAATATCACATATAAATATAATATAATAAATTATATATAAACGAAAATAATATATATAAAATATAATAAATGATATATAAACATTCAAAATTACTGCCGGTACGTGCAATATTGTGAGTATCATCGTTGAACAACAAACTAGACAAAAACTTCGAAATCTTTTAACACAACCATGATACACGATTAACACACAACGAAGGTTTGATAGTCCAGAGAATCAACAATAAATATGGCAGTCGAACACTGCAATATATCGTTCCAAACATTTTTAATTTGTTGCCGACGGATGTTAGAGGTCAAAATAAAATACGGAACAAACGCAAAATAAAGGAATGGGTGAATGATCAAGAGTTAATTTTGTAAAATTGTAAAATGTTTTTATTCTTAATTTTTCTCTCTTTTTGTGTGAAAATTAGGTTAAAATGGTTAAAAACAATGAAAAATGTATTAAACAAAGAACTCCACCGACAAGACACACAAGGTGTCTTGGTGGATCTCTGCAAAAATGTTAAAAATGTGATTTAAATTAATGTATACAATTTATGTTAGTTAAAAAATATAAATAAAATAAAATAGCATTTTTTCATTTGACAATGCACAATAAAGAGATCATTAAAACCAGCCTATGAAAAGACGTAAAAAGTGTTTCTACTGAATAAAAGATTTCTCAAACCAAACACAGATGGCTCCAGTGAACTTTATTATTAATGATTTATGAGGATATATGAAGGATTTTCAAAAAAAATATTAATGTGGTTGTCAATCATGGGTAGAATGGTGAATGTTACACGCGTGTAAAGTGATTACTTAACCAACTTATGACAGGTCATAAGTCCTGTAAATATCCAGAATCAATATTCTTCTTCATCTATGTTGGGATGTCACGTAGTAGATTTATTATCATTTTCTAAAAATAATTATGGAAGACGAGAATCCGTTTGTATTAAATAATCTAACATATTTAAAAACGTTTATAAAAATAAGTTCATAATTGCACTTAAAGATTTTTTTTATTTTCCAACGATGATATATCGCTCACTCTTTTCAACAAAGTCATATGTCAAAAATCGACAATTTTCAGTTGTGAATGTTTTTGGAATGCCCAAAAAATGTACTATACCCCAGCAAAAGCGGCATATTTTTAACTTAATATTTACCCGCTACAGGGTAGGAAGTGTCGTTTTCGCAGTTTTCGCATGAAGAAAAGGTATTGTTTAATTATTTTTTTAAATAAACTTAATATATTTCAAACGGAGAAAACCCAATCAGGTTTTACCTAAACAGATCTGCTGCACAGTAAAAAGTTCAATAAGTGGCTTGATATTTATTTATAGTAGGTACATTATATTATTTATTTAAACTATAAACGATCTCCTGAAAAATCAAGTTTTTTTTTATATTTGACGTTGTTGAAAGGAGTGAGCGATATGCGCCCTTTGAACATATTCATAACCTTATGCTTGCTTACTTAGGCTTTCTTCGACTTCAAAATAAAGCGCGGCTGAAAAGACGACCTCATTACTAGGTCGAGTATTAGGGGGGCAGCAATTACAGGAGGTAACCGCTCGATATGTGTGTTTTATGGACGGAAAATGTAAGGAGCGCTGCCTCGCTCTCACACCCAGTGACACGTGCATAAGGCCGTCTCGCTCCTTAAAAACTAATGGACGAGTGATCAGCGATTACCAAAGGAACACAATCGGGCTAACAGGAACTGAGCAAGGAATAATATTTCTCTCACATATTTTGTGCTCCTGGTAGTAACGATGGAAAAATATTACAATTTTCTAAGGGAGATGAGAAAGTTGGAATACCATACATTTTATTTACTTTCTTTACTTTCTATACTTAACTTATCTTACCTATAAAATTATTGTACTAAGTGGTCTTCGGAAAAACTAATAACGCGTGTGATTAATATTTCGTTCAGGTGTAGAAATGTTATAGTAGTGGTGTATGGTTTTCACAATATTTTAAGTGTATCAAAATCTTTCGATGGTTTGGTGGTCAATTAAGGGTAGAATGGTGAATGTTACACGTGTGTAAAGTGATCACTTACACCAGCCCGTGACAATTGTTAATTCATCATCTATATTCTTCTTCAATTATGTTGAGATATCAATTAGTATGTAGTTTTTTTTGTATTCTAGTGTCGTAGTAAAATGAAAAGTCACACAGGCTATTGCAAATACAGGTACGCAACCTGAAGTGGCCTAGCCACAACTGTTTATTTCCGATTACTAACTACTATTCCACCTCCATTTCTTTTTCCATTTAGGAGCAACGTCATTCACCCTAAGGTCCTTTACTTGCGTTCACATAATTAATAATGAAGTTAACACCCCACGGTGCTCTATGCACCATCTGAAGGCGTATGAGAGGTCAAAGAAGAAGAATGAAGTATTTATTGTCCTGACGAAGAGAGGAGAAGATCTTAAAACCAGAAGGATAAAATATGTATGAGTGGTATGTTATGTTATATATGGTATATTGTACTTACATAACTAATATGTAAAAATATTAACGATAGAAAAAGTCTTTTATTTAATCATTGATAGAAAAAGAATTGGTAAAAATGATTGATTGATATGTATCTTTATGTTCTATTATAATAATAATAATATTAATAATTTGGACAATTTGTATAGCGCCATTTTCGTAAAATACTACCTCAAGGGCGCTTGTGTGTACATAAAATACAATTTAAAAAAAAATAAAGTTACTCGAATTTAGTGTATTACCAAATTCACGCAAGCGATGCATGCGTTTAATTTGTATTGCATGTGTGTATAATTAATTACATATTACTAAATCTGGGGCATACAGAGTCTAGGGGATGACGATTTATATTGACCCATAATGGGTTTCCCATTGATATATGACCCAAATTACCGTATAAAATAACTTTCAATTTGTCTTACGGAAGAAGCTGTAATAATATATAAGAGCGTATTCATATTTGGCATTGAAATTTTACCTTGTTTAAAAAAACATATAAAACACTGTTAAGTCAATCATCACCCCTTGTATTCTTCTTCCAGTTACATACATCTTCTCTACTAAATTACTGTCAATCTAAACTCATATCTCACTCCTTTCAACAACGTCAAATATCAAAAAACTTGATTTTTCAGGAGATCGTTTATAAAGTTTAAGAATATAATGTATTAAAAATAAATATCAAGTCACTTATTGAACATTTTACTGTGATTGATCTTTTTAAGTAAAACTTGAAGATTTTTGCTCCATTTGAAAAATATTTAGGACATTTAAACAAATTATTAAACAATAATACATTTTCTTCAAAATGCAAAAACAACACTTTCTGCCCTGTAGCGGGTAAATATTAAGTTAAAAACATGCCGCTTTTGCTGGGATATAGTATATTTTTGGGCATTCCGAAAACATGCATAACTGAAAAGAGACGATTTTTTAAATATGACGTTGTTGAAAGGAGTGACCGATATGTTAAAAGTCAAGTATTCGTTAAATAAATTGGTTATTATTTTAAACGCAGGTAACATTTAAAGCAATTGTTTATTTATGAAACTATTTTTGTATTGAAAAAAAAAATCTTCTAAATAAATATGTGGTTTTGAAAAGAAAAGAGTTATTTGAAAGGTTAAAAAGTTTAAAAAATTATTAAAATATTTTTTTAATACGTATTATTCAAAACTAAAAAAAAAAAAATCAAAAAAATAATAGTTATATTAAATTTATTTAAAAATATAAAACAAGTATTTACGAAAATAGCCACCTCATTTAAAAAAAAAACATTTTTGTTTTAAAACTTGCAAAAAGTGCAAAAAAGAAGGGCTTTTAATTTGTGCTTCAACATTTCTAAAGTCGGTGGTAGCGCCCGATTCACATGACAAAACTTTTCCGAGGAACTTGAAAACTTTCTGGTGAATAGCAAAATGTAGATTTATTTTACTTTTAAGGTAAAAAAAGAACCAAATTTAAGAGGTTGGACTTCCCCACCCTAAATTTAAGAGGTAAGACTTCCTCACCCTAAATTTAAGAGGCCGGACTTCAAACACGTAACCTTGTTTTTAAAGTGAAATTGCTTCATGCAAATTGAATTGAATTAATAAGACTGGCCTTGCATATCAAATCGTTGCACCCTCGAACGATATATATATATATATATATATATATATATATATATATATATATATATATATATATATATATATATATATATATATATACATCGTAGTCGAAGAGGAGAAGGTGACCAACTGACAAAACATAAAATGTTCAGGAGGGCCATTCAAGTCACTTTTACAAGACAATATATTATACATACTTCCAAGTTTAAAATCCTTTGGTATTTTGTCAGGGCAATATTAAGAATGAAATAATCTGGTAAAATCATAAGCTCCATAAAAAAAATTAATCATGTTTGCAGGCGTCTCTCAGTGTGTAAAATAATGCAGATGGAATCTTGTTTATGTCTAAATAAAAGGTTCTCTGCTAAATAAAAGTTTTTTCTGACATTTCTTGGTGAAACTGCATTTTATAGAATAAAATAACAAGTCTTTAGTTTTTTCCACATCAAATTTATTTGACCAGCGACCGGGTGTCAGGCTGGTTAGAATAATATATAACGTTTGGTTACGGGAGGTTCCAAGTTGGATTTTCCCTTGAATTTCCACACTCGCCCCCTCCGAGGCCCCTCTAGCGTGAGAGTACGTCCACATGTTGAGAATCACTGTCATAACGTATTGTTTTAGTACCTACAATAAGCTTAATGAGTAACAGGAGCTCAGGAATATGAGAGGATTGTCGCGCCAGCGTGAAATCCCGAGTGATTAATTGAGGTTAAATTTTGGTCAAGGCGAGACGCCTGAAGAGGGGGGGGGGCCTTGAGTCGCATCAAATCATATCAGGGTAGCAGAATGTTATCAAAAGCCTCCTGGCAAAACGGCGCAAGGATAAATTTTAAAGGACAAAAAGCAACGGACAAATCTGAAACCGTCCATCTTCAAATCAAAGTGAGAACCTAGATATATGGTAGATAAAAAAAATCATTCTTCCCCTTCGAACCCTTATCTAAAACCCAATGGTGCAAAGGGCACTGTATCATATAAACGTAGTGTTATATTGATCGTTAACACATAAGGGTAAGGTGAAGCGAGTGTTTTTGCCTAGAATTTTCACTCATGAATTACATGAAATTATAGTAACTTTAAACACAAAGAGTAAATTCACTCACGAGTAGGCAAAGGCTATTAAACTTAAAAAGTTGAAGCCTGAGTAGGGTCATGATAAGCGGTATTGCATAAGCTATAGCTAGATTTCGGAGTCACTTGGACGTTAGGTTATTTAAAAAAAAAAGGGGTAAGGTGATCAGCCCTCCGCTTCAGATACCAGTCCAGGGTAGTATTGAATAAATATTTATGTGAATAAATCACAATATTTATTTGACCCCCCCTCCTCGGAATCGAACCCGGGACCTCCAGAACGGTAGCCGAGCTTGCTGTCCATTACACTACGGAGGCGAACAAAATGTTGTAGCTTGTATAATGTTGCAATACCAGAGTCGATGTGCTGATTATTACAATTGTTCAGCGTAAACAAAACCGAGCAAGTTAGCTTTTATGAATTCGTATGACGTATGCAAAATTAATATAACGTATTTGTATATTTGTGTTTTCTTTGTTTAGCTACGTATTGTGGGGGTTGAAGGTTGTAGGTGTAAACAAAACGGTCGGTTATTTGATTGTGATTGCCACTGTTGCGTCGATTTGCCTTTCTGCTGACTATATCGACCCTTTGCAGGCAAAAGATAGGTATTTATTATATTCTCTATATTATTTAATATTTAAAGCCTTTACTTTGTGGTTATTCATTTTAACTTATTTATTTTTTTACAAAAATGTTAATAATATTTGTATTTAACCACTCACCACACGGTGAATACATTTTTAAATACATTTAAATACATTAAATACATTTTTTTTTCAATAATATTTTGTCAATAATATAACTTAAAATATTAACTTCTGTCCGCCTCCGTAGTGTAATGGTCAGCATGCTCGGCTACCGTTCTGGAGGTCCCAGGTTCGATTCCCAGGGGGGTTTAATAAATATAAGTGATTTTTTCACTCTAGTATTTATTCAATATTACACTGGACTGGTACCTGAGTGGAGGGCTGATCACCTTTCCTTCATGTGTAATCGATCGAGATAACACTGCGTTTATATGAAGCAGTGCCCTATGCACCATTAAGGTGCGGTAAGGGTTTTATTATTATTATTATTAACATTTTTGTAAAAAAAAAGTTTTTTTTAATAATTTATATTTGAAGCACTAACTTTGTGACTTTCCATTTTAATTTTATTAATTTTATTATTATTAGTATTAAGGTTTCGAGAGATATACGTTGATCATCAATAATGTAATAAAATGAACGTTTTAAAATATTCATTTGGGATATTTGTGTATTTCAAATAAAATAATCATAAAGGAATGTAGATGTTAGAATAAAGTATTTGTTACATGTCAAACTAATTTACATTTTTTAATTTAATTTTAAAATTTATTTTATTAAAAAATCTTGAAGATATTTGAAAAAATAATCCTTCCATTAAAATTTCCCATTTTTAAAATGCTTGTATTATTTTTTACATCTCCACATAGATGAAGTAGAATATAGTCATTTACAGGGCTTCTTAGGACAGTCATAGGCTGCTAATGACAAATAATCAATTAATTCGCATTATTAAATATGTCCTCAATACAGAATATCTCAGTGAGGAAAATCGTGTATATTTTTAAACATCGATTTTGTATTAATAAAAAATGATAAATATATATAATTAAAATGTAACTTTGTTTCAAAATGATTAAAAAAATACATAATTAAATTTTAAAACGTTCATTATATTACATTATTGATAATCACTGTATATCTCTTAACAACTTAATTACAATTTCAATACGTTTGGTTTATTTTTAATGGTTTTTAAATACATTTTTTCAGCTTTTTACTGACATTTCTTTGTCAAATAAAATAATTGTGGAAAAAAATACGTAGTTGTTATTTTATTTTTATTCTATAAACAATGTGTATTTATTGCCTTTCGAAAATCCGTTCATGCCCACGTCATTAAAAAGCAATTCGAAGTGAAGTCTATTGGAGCATTTTACTAGCCCACATAAGTGCAAGCAGTGCACTGTGCAAACAGTATTGTAGAGGAAGAATGCAGGGCTGTGCCACGCAATTATAAAAAACAAAAACATTTTAATAATATGAGATTGTTTTATCAGAGTATGAAACTCTGAAATAAGAAAAATCTGCGATGTTGAAAATGTTGTGCGATAGGGAAGAAAAATAGGACGTTTCTGGAGAAATCATGTGGGAGGAACGAGTTCGGATTGAGTGGTGAGGATAGCAGCGGACAGCCGCGTAAGAGGTAGCAGACCCCCAGAAAGACCACCTAAACGATGGAGAGATAGCTGGTCTTCCACCTCCCAGGAGCGGACGGGAGAGTGACAGGACATAGTCCTAAATAAAGAGGAGGAAGAAGAAGATATTGTTTTATTAACATGTATTTTATAAAATGGACATGTAGTTTTTTTTTTTAAAAAACATAGTACTGAGTAATACACTAAATATTTTCACACATATATCTGTCATTTTTTAATTAAATAAAATTATTTCATATTTCTACTTTATTCACTCTAACACGGTGGGCTTTAAAAAAGTATCCATCTTATTAACTTTTTTTTTAAACTAAAAAAATAGATCATTCATTTTTTTTTTTTTTGCAAAACTTTCAATTTTTAATAATATTTACTGGTGAAAAAAATATTTCCCTAGATTTAGAAAAATAAAATTGTAAAATAATTTGTTGAAATGCATAATACAATGTTGATTATTCTGACAAAATATAAATATTTGTCAAAAGCAGTAGACAATAATCTTGGAAAGTATAGGTAACAATTTGTTATAATGTCTCTCCACAAAATCAGTTAAACACAAGAAAAAAAATAGAATAAAAAATTTAAAAAATTTAAAAAATTAAATTACCCTCAAACATAAACAATAAAGAATAAGTGTAAGTCCCTTTCCAAGCACAAGAGCTTAGTCTCTTTATTGGAGAGAACTGCGTTATTAATTTTAAGATTGTAAAGCAGAAATGTCTAGAAAATTAATCAAATTAAAATAAAAACTCTTGTCACTATGTATATTAAATATATAAAATTAAATATATCGTAGTCGTACAGGAGAAAATGACCAACTACCAAAACGCAAAATGTTCAGGAGGGCCATTTAACTCACTTTTGCTTGCCAATAAAATAAACATTAATGCAGTTAGTCATTTTAAACAAGTCAATATATTATGCTTTCAAGTTTAAAATCCTTTAAGATTTTTTCAGGACAATGTTAAGCTCGTAAGATATCAAATAGTCAATGATCACGATTTTGTAAAACAATGCACTTGGTCGCTTTTTCCTGTATGACTACGATATATAGTAATAATAAAATATCTACATTATTTCTCTCTCCCTGGATTATATTGCATCTTTGGAGTCCCATTTACGTTAGCTGTAGTTATTTTATGAGTAAACGTGAATTACGTGACGGTTTTGGCAACCCTACACCAGGCTGCCCCCAGACCTCCCCTCGCGATGACGTAAGCGAGGTTATGAGGTCACAAGCAGGTCATATATTGCACAAACACACGTGGAATTCCACCTTTACATTAAATATGTATTATGCATCAAATAAGTTGCATGAAAATCCTAGTTTATTTTTTTTTAATCCATGCAACTGCAAAAATGACGCGATGTCTATTTTTGCTTTTGCTAACAAGTGGAGACGAAAATCGACTACAGATATCAATTCGGTTGATCTATTCTGCATAGATCAACCAAATTGGCCCAATAGAATAGATCAGACGACTCGATGATGACGTTGACGACGATTATTGGCTTATGATCATGAAATATATCGGACAAATTGTTTTTTTAACATCTCATCAAAGATGAAGAAGAATAAGGAAGTCTGGGCATTTACGGGGCTGACGACCGTCATAGGCTGGTTTAAGTGATTACTTTACACACGTGTAACATTCACCAATTCTACCTACTATTGACAACCACACTACTCAAATTCTTGGAAGTTCTATATATATGAACCAATTTAGAAACCTTGTTCTTGAATAACTAGAACTTCATTAGAGACATCTATTGGTGAGATGTTAAGAAGCTTTTTATTAAGCAGAAACTCTTATATTATTAACAAGTATTTTGACACACTCAAAATGTTATCGGACAAATTGGTTGATAGACGTCTCACGTTTCGATCGGCAACAACAGCTATGGGTAAAGTGATTATACCAGCTCGCAACCAGCGCATCAAATTTGGCGAGCAAGCCTTTGCTGTTGCGGGGCCGATGGCGCGGAAAGCTTTTACACCAGTAGTTGTTATAAACATTGAGAGAGGGATGTTTTTTAAAGAAAAATAGGTAAAATTGCATTTGTTTGGTTTATCAATTCCACAATCTCCTTAATGTATTATTTAACGAAAATGGCATTAAGTAAATTTTAAAAATATTTTACTTATTATTATTTTTATAATTGTTTTAATTTAATTATTATTAAGTATTTTGAACTTGAAATATGGAGGCGTAAGCATTCACAAGATTTACGACGTTTCATTGGTTGATTTAATTGGTAATTTTATACTTCTTAAATATTTTTCACAGATACTTTGTGGCACATTTTATAAAGTTTATAAAATAAAACAACTTGTTTTAACCACTTTTTGAAACCGGTTGGATAAAGTGTCGCAATAAAAAGTGGTTAAAACAAAGTTGTTTTATTTTATAAAGGTAACTTTATACACTGTAACATTCATGATCGACAAGCACATTACTCAATTTTCAGTAAATTGGATATACTAAAGCTTTGAACGAAGATCAACTATTTTTTTAAGTAGCGACATTTGCCTAAAAAAATACGAAAAAAAAATACAAACATATTCAGCATAGATGGAGTTGGCGCGGTCAAATAGTGAAATTAATGGTCCCCGTTTTGGTTAGAACACACCTTTATTAGAGGTCACGTAGTCAAGGGTTAAAAGCATAATTTCTGGCACGGCGTTTGATTAAAATCCTTCCGAGGAAATAGGTAAGGATTAGAAAGGAGGAGAGAGCAAGAGATACAAGGATTAAGGAAGATTAATGTTGTCTCATTGAACGGCCCTGATTGCTTGTCAGATTCTCTTAAACTCGCTCGTGTCTACAGAACGCTATCGCGAGAATCAACTACTAAAGGGATACGTTGTAGTCGCAGAATGAATGTAGCTTTTATAATATAAACCTTTGCTATTCTTTTAAATTGCTACCCTTATAAACATATATATATATATATATATATATATATATATATATATATATATATATATATATATATATATATATATATATATATATATATATATATATATATATATATATATATATATATATATATATATATATATATATATATATATATATATATATATATATATATACATATATTCACTCCATGTGTTATTTCTATACATTAGGGTTTCAACCCTAATGTATGGAAATAAAACATGTAGTTGGCAAAAGAAGGATAAAAGTAGACTGAATGCAGTTGAAATGCGATCTCTCAGAAGGATGTGCGATAAAACTATGTATGATACATGTTTGAATAGTGAAATAAGGAAGGAATGCAGAGCTGAGATAAGCATTATGGATAAAATTAAGAAAGGTGTGCTGAGATAGTTTGGACATATGTAATGAATGAGTGAGAAAAGAACGGTTTAACAAATTTGTAAGGCAAATGTGGTTGGAAAAAGGTGCAGAGGAAGACAGAAAAAACTTAGCACGATTAGGTATGCCAAATACTTGAAAGCGGTCAGGTTAAGAGTCGAAATAATCGGCGGGTATGTATGAGGAGATGCATGAACATGGAAGAGGCGAATAATGTTTGCAAAGACAGAGTGGTGTTCTATTCTCTCTGCCTACTGTTAGTTAATACGTTATTAATACACTATCTGTCCTTTAATTTTAAAGTAGGTTAGGAGGTATTGCTTCTAATCAATAACCCCAATAAGATCACATATTCTGTATTGCATGGCATGTCAATTGTCACGATGATTGCAAGATTGAAGTATTTCATATAAAACTTAATGTATCCCTTCACTGTGGCTCAGTCTTTTTACATGGAAAAGAAAGAAATAGCGCACATTTATTTTTGATTTAAATATAAAATATTAAAAATCTTTACAACAACAATGTGATCGGGGTCAATTGCGGTCAAAATGTTGTTTTTCAAAAGAAACATGTTTTCACTCGTCGCGGTAAGAAACACCTGGCAAATTTGTGTGAATATTTCAAAACAACCGTTAAATTACTTAAAGAGAGTTTGATATTTGATGCTTCAATGATTAAGGAAACACTTGATTTGAAAGACTACTAGTTTCGGAAGCTAAACTTCCATCGTCAGGTCTGAATAATAACTCAAATATAAAATATAAAATTGTTCTAAAAATCATTGTAACATGTCTTCCTACAAAGTTAATGCCGAAACAATAAATAAAATAATGATTAAAGAAAACACTTCGTTTTTTACCACTTGAGTTTTATTTTAGACTGCATGTTTCAGAAGTTAAACTTCCATCATTCAGGTCTGTATAATAACTAAAATATAAAATGAGTTTTATTATACAGACCTGAATGATGGAAGTTGAACATGTAGTCTATAATAAAACTCAAGTGGTAAAAAACGAAGTGTTTTCTTTAATCATTGTAACATATCTTACCACAAAGTTAATGCCGAAACAATAAATAAAATAAATAAAATATAATTGATGTTATTGAACAAAATAAAAGAGGCGAAGAATGTTTGTAAAGACAGAGTGGTGTGGCGTTCTATTCTCTCTGCCTATCCCTGCGGGAAGTGGCGTGGTGGTTAGTTAGTTAGTAAGTAACAGCATTGTTCATTTGTTAACGAACTGGTCAAATTAATAGCTAAAAATAAAAAAGGATATTTTCTAGCGTTAAAACAAACGTATTCGCTGCGCAACGCTCAATAAAAGCAACATTTAGGAGTTTTTTCCCGTCTTTTAAATCACATTTTCATATGGTGTACGGAGTAGGTGAAAGTTTTTGGTATCGTAAGGGAAGGGTAATTATCTATAACCTAACTTTGAGTATTTGTCCGCCTCCGTAGTGTAATGGTCAGTATGCTCGGCTGCCGTTCTGGAGGTCCCGGGTTCGATTCCCAGGGGGGTTTAATAAATATAAGTGATTTTTTCACTCTAATATTTATTCAATATTACACTGGACTGGTACCTGAAGTGGAGGGCTGATCACCTTTCCTTCGTGTGTAAACGATCGAGATAACACTGCGTTTATATGAAGCAGTGCCCTATGCACCATTGGGGTGCGGTAAGGGATTTATTATTATTAACTTTGAGTATTTCAATGTTTTAGAATTAGTACATAAACCCTGATAATGACAAGGTTCTTGTTGAAACCGGTTGGAATAAGTGTACCAATAAAAAGTGGTTTAAACAAAGTTGTTTTATTTAATAAAATTATTACGATTCGAAATTTATGTAAAAATAAAATTTGATTTTTCTACAAATGGCAAATCGTAATAATTTTATTTTAATCACCTGATGTTGGGAATGATTTTCCGAAACCGGTAGCCACAAATAAGTGTTTATAAAAGCGAATCCGCTTGTTTTACCAATAAAAAGTGGTTAAAAGTTGTTTTATATTATAAAGTTTATAAAATGTGCCACAAAGTATTTGCGAAAAACATTCAAGAAACGTTATTATTCTATTTTAATGACCTGACGATGGAATGATTTTCCGAAACCGGTAGTCACGAATAAGTGATTTTAAAAGTGGTATTACACAAAGTGAACAATTGATGATAAGGAGAGTGTTTTAAAATACGAAAATTCTATTGGCAGTCAACGTGTTAAAATACATACTGAATAACAATAAAATTTTATAATTTTTTGACATCTCATCAAAGATGAAGAAGAATATGGAAGTCTGGGCATTTACGGGGCTGACGACCGTCATAGGCTGGTTTAAGTGATCACTTTACACACGTGTAACATTCACCAATTATACCCATTATTGACAACCACAAATTCTTGGAAGTTCTATATACATGAACCAATTTAGAAACCTTGTTCTTGATTCACTAGAACTTCACTGGAGACATCTATCGGTGAGATGTAAAGAAGCTTTTTTATTAAGCAGAAACTCTTGTATTCCAGATTTTGTGAACGAGTATTTGGACACACTCAAAATGTTGTAAACAATACAATTTATAGGTTGTCCAAAGAACCGCACTTTGCATGGTTCCTAATTAATGTTTCACCGCGCGGTGAAAGGGTCTGGCAGGCTAGGCACGAGCGCCCATCTACATCCGAACTGCGCTGCTCAAAGCGTAATGAGCATGCTCCTTCATCATCACTTACCCATTCTGACAAGCTAGATTTATTTAGGAAGAACCGCGCAACGAGCGTGTACGCCATCCTCGTTCGTTCGCCAATCTTTCGCTTTCGTTACATCTTCGTTTTCGTTCAGCTAAATAGACATTTCGCTCATTCCTTTCGAGAACGTCATAAATCAAACAACTTGATTTTTCAGGAGAACGTTTTTAAAGTTTAAAAATATAATGCAATGTATTAAACTTAAATATCAAGCCACTTATTGAACTTTTTACTGTGCTACAGATCTTTTTAGGTAAAAACCTGGAGATTTTTTCTCCATTTGAAAAATATTTAGTACCTATATTTAAAAAAATAATTAAACAATACCTTTTCTTCAAAATGCAAAAACAACACTTTCTGCCCTGTAGTTGGTAAATATTATGTTAAAAATATGCTTCTTTTTCTGGGATATATTACATTTTTGGGCATTCCGAAAACATGCACAACTGAAAATTGACGATTTTTTATTTATGACGTTCTTGAAAGGAGTGAGCGATTTGTAAAAATTATGTTCTGTTGTGTAGTAATAAGTGCACCTGGCTACCGAGCGAGTTTGATTTTAAGGGGGTTCAAAATAAATACGAGAATAAGTGATACTTAGTAAATACCACTATTTCTAAAAAAAAAAATAGAAAAGTGGCAGTACACAACGGAGTCCTGGTTCCAACTCATGGAAGTGAAACATAGAGTTGGCAAAAGAAGGATAAAAGTAGACTGAATGTAGTCGAAGTGCAGTCTCTCAGAAGAATGTGTGACAAAACGATGTATGATAGATGTTCGAATAGTGAAATAAAGAAGGAATGCAAAGCTCAGATAAGCATTATCGATAAAATTAAGAAAGGTGTGTTGAGATGGTTTGGATATGTAGAACGAATGAGTGAGGAAAGAACGGTAAAACGAATTTATGAGGCGAATGTAATTGGAAAAAGGAGCAGAAGAAGACTGAGAAAAACATGGCACGATCAGGTATGCCAAATACTTGAAAGTGGTCAGGTTAGGAGTCGTAATTATCGGCGGGTATGTATGAGGAGACGGATGAATTTATTTCAAAATCTTATCAAATTGGATCTGGCGGATTTTGAAAGTAGGCGACATATATAAGATATAGATTGGGTATACTAAAACGAATAATTGGCGAACGTATAACGATGGCGTTTATGCTGAGCGTTCTTGTGTATTTTATCTTGTTCAAGAGGGTATATTTTTACATTAAATCAAGTTGAAAAGCTGAAAACTTCCCCATTTCGCTGATTCGACTACAATCGCTGGAAAACTGTTTTTGTTATAATCCGAGAGGCAACAAACCATTCCGTGGCGTGTGAAATGTTAATATATGAGCTTCAGAAACCCAACTAACCAAGTACGATAACTCCTGTTTATCCGCGGTCCCCATTATCCGCGATACGTTTATTTAAACCTGAATTAGGCCTGAATTTTTCGATCATTCATTTCGCGAAATATTAATAAGAAAAATATGGAAGTCTGGGCATTTACGGGGCTGACAACCGTCATAGGCTGGTTTAAGTGATTACTTTAAACCAGTCTATGATGGTCGTCAGCCCCGTAAATGCATATCCTTCTTCATCTTTGATGAGATGTCAAAAAATAATATGAAAGTGACTCCTGTAATTGGAGATAATCCAGATTTTGTTAACAAGTATTTGGACACACTCAAAATGTTGTAAATATAAACAATTAAATTATTTTGTTATTTACAAGTTTATTTATTTTATTTATTTAAGCTCCATGTACAGAAAATAAATATGTACATTGGAGGGCTAATGGCTAAAAAGCAACATCTTCCAACCAACCATAAACACACTAGTGATATTGGTCAAAACGTTTGATATCATATAAGTATAGCTGTTTGCAATCTGAGGGTAGATAGTACTTGAACATTTTTTAAATGCATTATTATGTCCGCCTCCGCAGTGTAATGGTCAGCACACTTGGGTTCCGTACTGGAGGTCCCGGGTTCGATTCCCAGGGGCAGTCAAAAGAGTATGAGTGATTTTTCACTCTACTATGTATTCAATATTACCCTGGACTGGTATATGAAACGGAGGACTGATCACCTTTGCTTCATGTGTTAACAATCAAGTTTACACTGCGGTTATATAATTCAGTGCCCTATGCACCATTGGGTGAGGGTTTAAAGATGAAGAAGTTTTGTAGTGACATTTCTTGGAACTGCATTTTATACGACACATATGTGCTTGAATCACTAGAATTTCACTAGAGACATCTATTGGTGAGATGAAATAAGCTTTTTATTGAGCAGAAACTTTTTCATTTGTGTGTGAGGTCCGAATCCTGGATTATAATCACATACATGAGAAAACCTAGATAATATCCATTTCATTTTTATATACACAGAAGTTTCAAGATTTTGAGTAGGTAGTGCGGTTGTTAATTAGGGGTAGAATTGGTGAATGTTACACGTGTATAAAGTGATCATGTAAACTAGCGTATGACGGTCGTAAACATGTCCAGACCATATTCATCTTCATCTTTGTTAAGATGTCAAAAAAAAAAATGAAAAATAACTCCTGTAATTGGAGAGAAACCAGATTTGCTAACAAGTATTTGGACACACTTAAAATGTTGTAAACAAAAACTAGGATAACCCTTATCATTCGTGACTACCGGTTTCGGAAAACTTTTCCATCATCGGGTCATTAAAGTTAAATTATTTCGATTTGACATTTGTATATAAAAAAAATGTAATAAGTGGTATTACACAAAGTAAATGATGAATGATAAGAGGAGTGTTTTATTACCATACCACAAAAATATCAATGCTTTTAATATACAAAAAACAGGATGATTTAAAACAACTTTGTGCCTGAAAGGATTAATCACGTCCGCATTCCTGAAATAGCAGACTAATTAACAAGGATATTCGTCATTAGTACGCCTCAGTGATTGATATGGTAAAGGATACAAGTTTCCCGACAGGTGGAGAGATCCAGCGTGGGGCGCGATGGTGGAACACGATATATTGTTCGGAATAGTTTGGTATGCACACACGAAATGATTAATTGTGTCGGACATTAGGGATGATTTCTATCAGCAATCGTGATAATGGAATACTAAAGTCAATAAGCCAACCAAGAAGTATTATATATCACGCGTAAGTGGCTGTACTTCCATTTGGAGCGAACTAGACTAGATAAGGCTGAACTAAAATAAAACTATGCCCCAAAACATTTGTATTTAAAAATTACAAGGCCAATTTACTAGTAAATACCTCAAGGTTAAACGATACAACACACCGCAGGAAAACATTTATAGAACCACAGGATTCAAAATCTAAAATACTTTAAGGCGAGATAATCGATAACCTTTATAAAATTACACAACTTTGTTTTAACCACTTTTTTTATTATTAATACTCTTTAATCTTCCGGTTTCCATAAGAACCTTGTCATCATCAGGGTTTATTAAACTCTAAAACATTAAAATACTCAAAATTAGTTACACTCCCTTACCAAAAACTTCCACACACTCCGTAAAAAATCCTAAATGTTATTTTAATTAATTAATGCAATTAATTATGAGTATTTTAATGTTTTTGATGTTTTAGAATTTAATAAACCCTGAAAATGACAAGGTTCTTGCCGAAACCGGTAGGTCAAAGTGTACTTATAATAAAAAGTGGTTAAAACAAAGTTGTTTGATTTCATAAAGTTTATAAAATGTATAATAATGATAACCCGCAACTTTATTTTCTTTAAACCTGGGTATTTGAATTTTTTATTAAAACGCAATTTTTGTACTGAAAAAATAAGTTTTTACTCAAAATAAATATATGGTTTTGAAAAGTAAAGAGTTATTAAAAGGAAGGGAGTTTTTTTTTTAAAATATAAAAAATATATTTTCCAAATTTATTCTTAAAAAAATGTGCACGGAATACACGTATGGCTTCTCGCACACTGAATTGTATATTTTAGAGTGCATATACTTTTAAACAAAATCAAATATATATTACGTTTGGTGGAAGAAACTTTGAGTATATTATAATAAATCTCCGTAACCTACTCCCATTATTCATAAAACCATACAATAACGCAAGTTATTATATTATTTTCAATATAATTAATATGATTTTTTTTTTATTTAGTAAAAGATCCATTCAAAAATGGATACTAAAGATGGGTAGATACGATAAACATCATTCGGTTACGTTATTCACGATTATCCATGGTGAAAAAATATTTGATATATTTTTTTAACTCCTTACGTTGTAATAAGTCTTTTCTTTTCAAAACCACATATTATTTTGGAAGAAAACCTTGTTTTTGCAATACAAAAATGGTGTTTAAAGCAAAAAATTCAATTAACTTAGATTTAACAAAATTAAGTTGCGAGCCATGGATTACTTCGCTTTAGACAAATATTTTTTAATGTGCCCTAAGAAGAATGACATTTTTTTAACCCTTATCCGCACCCAATGGTGCATAGGGCACTGCATCAAGTTGACGCAGTGTAATCTTGATCATTACTTACATGAAGGCAAGGTGATCACTCTTGCGCTTCAGGAACCAGTCCAGGGTAATATTAAATAAATATTGCAGCGTAAAAATCACTTATATTTATTTTCACCCCCCTGGGAATCGAACCCGGGACCTCCAGCACTGTAGCTAAACACGCTGACCATTACACCACGGAGGCGGACAAGAAGAATGACAAACGGCATAAAAACCCAAAAAACAGTGTTATCTTTATCTAAGTACAATGTTATTTTTTTATCTCTTAAAAACAGATTAATTTTAAAGTAAATGTTCGTACACCCCTGCGCTCCTTTGTGGAAGCGATAAAGGGGTATTAGGGTTGCATAATAATTGCATAACCAATGTACCGTCTTCTTTGGAAAAGTTGTTCGCTTTTTCTTTTTGATATTTCATAATAAGCAAGTTGAATATCATCCCAGAGAATTTTAATTCGCCTCAGAGTTTTAAACCTGTAGAAGTTGAGCAATTTTCATAAAATAAAAATGTCCCAGAACAGATTTATTTGTAAAACTAACGGTGTGAGAATCGATTCTCTTTCATTCAAGATTTTAAGGATATTAGCTATTTTTTTAAATGTCATCGATGGGAAAGAAAATGAAGAAGAAAAAGGAATGAAATACATTGATTTCATATTTTAGTAACGTTTTAAAATTCGTTATGTTTTTTGTGTAATATTACATGTATTACACAAAAAACATAACGTATCTATACAAATGTTAATGTTGGTTTGATTAAAATCGTAAATCTTCTTAAGTTACGCAAATTTAATAATGTTAGTATATAAATGCACCTCAAGATTTTATTAAGATAAACAGTTTATTAAATTAGCATTATGATTGATTGCAAACCCTCAGCATATAGTGGCAAAAAAGAAAAATTAAACAAAATATTCATCAGTTTATATATTAAAAGTTAAAATCAAACACTGATTTTTTTATCTACTAAATTGTATTTTATTGTTAAAAAAACACATCAAAAATTTATTTTGTGACCATTGTTTCTCTTTGTTATGCGAATGCCGTATTTTTTAAACAATTGACACATTTTTATTTGTGTTTTTTAACAATAAAATAAAATTTAGTATACTCAAACAATCAGTGTTTGATTTTAACATTTAATATATAAATTGAAATGGGGTTCTAGAAAGTAAACGCCAAATCTATAAATATATACATATATCAGTTTATACGTGGAAACCTCGCAGTCAAAAATTAAATACGGGCATTAATTCATTCTAAAAAACATTATTTACTTAAATAATTGTTTGAGGACTCACCTGTTTTCCCTGCAGGGACGGTGATCGCTGAAGGAGCCGGTGCCGACGTAGAGGTGATTGCTGGATACACTGGATCGCAACACTCCCTCCCGCTCAGGAAACTCACTCGCGTAGACATAACTGGATCTGTTCAAGATCACCAATAAAACTAACACCAAGAACAAGTTCCTCCCCGAACACGGAGTCCCGCAAGGCACGGTTCTCGAGCCATCACAACTTTGTTTACACGTATACTTCACCGGGACCCGTGATGATCCCGATCTGACATGAGTCTTTTTATACTTTAAACACGAATCATGTGCAAATGGTGAAGGAACATTGGTGATTGATAGAAAAGAACGCGAGGGACATGTAACCGAGTTTGTATAACCTGTGCGAAATTCTAAACACTTTGAGTGTGTTGTTTGTTGATTAAGATCACATGCGCGGAGGTAAGAAGAAGATGATTGAGAAGAAAGCGGTGAAGTGAAAGCGATGGAAGGTGTCTTCTGAATCTTGTGATTATTGGACGACATAACAATTGACACTCACTTATTTTTAACATATGATTATGCGATTAAATAAATATGCATTACGAGCGTCTTAATGTAAATATGCGAACGTTTTCACATCCCTTACAAAGGATACAGCCTTCCCCGCGGGTAACGATGTCCTAATGGCTAAACAAATCAGAGCCTTTCTTGATCTCTCCTTCCGCTCACTTGTGGATTTGAGTTCAGTCTATTCTTCCCCCCTTTCTTTCCACAATGACGGAGGCTTTCAAAAAAGCCCCGAACGTTCGCTCATTGTGTAGCGAGGGTTGAAAAGCATCGCCTGTTTACATTCCGCCATTGTTAAGCTGGATTTTTTTGTCCGACTTTAAATTAAAAGCTCGTTTGTGGCTTCCCATTGTGGGTGGAACTATTCCTCACTTCCATGCCGAAAGGTTCTCTTTCCATTCACGACTGGCATATCGATCGAGGAATGACTGCTCGCGGACGATATTTCATCGTCACGGCTGACGCGAGGATAAGAAGGCTGGTGACGTGGATCGAAGACCATCCACTTCGCTGAATAGTGCTCCAGCAGGGAGGGAACGTGACTTGTGAATTGCAACCGAATAAAACTTTACGTTTCATTTATCCTGGAAATCGTAAAACGCTTTCCATTTGCCTCGCAGTCCGCACTCGATGCCGTAATTATGCGAGAGTTTTTCATTTCTTAATAGCTTTCACCGCTTTGTATACATTCACCGACCTGAAAAAAGTCAAACACATTTGTTAGTCTTTAATCCACATTTCTCGGAAACGTTTATTCTTACATTTATCAATAGAATTCTACTGTAATAACATTCATTTGTACAGTACACTCCCACACAGAAAAAAATCTACTAATATTTTTCCTTAATTATTTTCCGCAGATACTTTGTGGCACATAAATAATTTAGTTTTAACAATTCCTAATATTTAGGATTTTTACGGAGTGTGTGGAAGTTTTTGGTGAGAGTATTTTAATGTTTTTTAATTAAAATAAACCCTGATGATGACAAGGTTCTTCTCGAAACCGGTAGGTTAAATTATAAAAATAAAAAAAGTGGTCAAAACTAAGTTATTTAATTTTATAAAGTTTAAATCTACTAATAACCTGACTCATCCATGAATGGCCATCGAGCAATTTAATTAAAAAAAATATTTGACCTTTTCAAATGTACAATATAGAAAATCTATTAATGACTGATCAACATAATTTTTCCCTTTTTTTGTTTACTTGCAAGTGGCCGCAAATTTTAATCCCTATTTTAAATGAATATATTCTATAATTTAATTATTGTAACGGCAGACAGTAGAATTCCAATTATAGTTTTTGGGTAGTATATCCAAAATTAAACAAGGTAATTGGATTGAATTCTACTTTTATTAACACATATTTGATAATATGTGACGCGTTTCGTCTTATTCAGACATTATCAACCACGTGTTTGATAATGTCTTAGTAAAACGAAACGCGTCACATATTATCATATTTATGTAAATAGAAGTAGAATTCAATCCAATAACCTAGTTTTATTTTGGATATATTACCCAAAAATCTTATTAAATCCCTATCCCCAGACAATTGGTGCACAGGGCATTGAATCAAATGTCGTCGGACGTGATGTTATTAACCTGATCGCTAATTACAGGACGATAAGGTGATCAGAAGAGATACAGATGGCAAAATCTATCCATTTTTCATTTAAGTTTTACGTATTAAACGTAGTACGGTGTTTGAAAAGATGCGGATTTTAAGAAATACTGGTATTTACTTCGAGATACAGAAGATCTGAAAAAAAGAAGATTTATACACATATATAAATTGATATATATATATATATATATATATATATATATATATATATATATATATATATATATATATATATATATATATATATATATATATATATATATATATATATATATATATATATATATATATATATATATATATATATATATATATATATATATATATATATATATATATATATATATATATATATATATATATATATATATATATATATATATATATATATATATATATATATATATATATATATATATATATATATATATATATATATATATATATATATATATATATATATATATATATATATATATATATATATATATATATATATATATATATATATATATATATATATATATATATATATACATATATATATATATATAAAAATATAAATTGATATATATATATGTATATATATATATATATATATATATATGTATATATACATATGTATATATATATATATATATATATATATATATATATATATATATATATATATATATATATATATATATATATATATATTTATATATTGACATCTCAACACAGCTGAAGAAGAGTTTAAACTGTGGGTATTAATAGAGCTTACGACCTGTCATACGCTAATTTAAGTAATCACTTCATACACGTGTATCATCACCATCCTACTCACGATTGAAAACTACTTATGATAAGTCTTATTCTTCCTCTTGGTGTAGAAAAAAATGTATGAAAAATACACCGAAAGTGAAAAAGAGGGTTTCATAATTTATTAAAATTATCCTAATCCTTTGTGCTGGAATACAAATCAGTATCAGTAATTGGTCCGGGGTCCCTGATATAAGCTGAGACAAGTCTAGCTAAATGATACCAATTCATTTTTCGTTAAATAATTCGTCTCCCCGTTACGCAAGTCCTGAAGCGTGTTTTACTCCGTACACGGGGAACATAAGGTCGCAATATTTGAATACTTGTTCCTTAATAAAATTCATGATCCAATAAAACTGTCAAATTTAACCTCCTCGGTTCTATTCCTTCGTTTTACAAATTTTCCATTAGATTGAAACATAAAGAAGTCACGCACAATAAAATAAGAACGACTTACAATTCCTTGGGCGAACCGATTTCGGGAGAGATTTATCGCTACGATTATATCATTCACGTGTAATATTTCGAGCGCAATTCCTTAATGCAGCCTCCAAGGACAGAAATGGCGAATCTTTTTGAGACTGAGTGCCAAAAAAAAATTCAATATAATATGTCTGGTACCACATGCCACGGAAAAAAATTCAAAAATGTTTACGCAACTTCATATTTTTAATACAAACAAAGCTTTAATACACCGAAAAAATAATAAAGTATTTATTTATGCCAAATTTTAACATGATTTTTCCTAGACTTTGATATTTTCTTTTTCCCTTTTCCTCCCTCCCGCCCCTCTTCCAGGTATTCATATTTCATTTCATTCAAACCCTTATCTACACCCCAATGGTGCATAGGGCACTGCATCATATAAACGCAGTGTTGTCTTGATCATTAACACATGAAGGAAAGGTGATCAGCCCTCCGCTTCAGGTCCAGTCCAGGGTAATATTGAATTAATATTAGAGTGAAAAAATCACTTAATTTATTTGCCCTCCCATGGGAATCGAACCTGGGACCTCCAGAACGGTAGCCGAGCGTGCTGACCATTACACTACGGAGGCCGACAGATGTATTCAATTATATATCATGTCGAATTTTGTACATGGAATTGTACAAATACCTGTTTTTTGTTACTCATTGTTGTAAATGTATTTATGTAACTGTTCTGTAAAATTACCAAAAAAATAAAATCAGTTAAATAAATAAAATAAAAACTAAATTTAAAAAATGTAGAACTCTTTAAACTTCATTATTATTGAGATTTTTGTTGTTAGGTGCTAGATGCTAATTTTTTTTTATATCAGGTTCATAGCTGGTAGTTTTTAATAGGATACATGAAGTAGTACTTACGAAGAAAATTCACATGGCTATTTAAATTTGTTTTAAATTTTAATAATACTATATATCGTAGTCGTACAGGAGAATGTGACCAACTACCAAAACGTAAAATGTTCAGGAGGGCCATTTAAGTCACTTTTGCTTGGCAAGAAAATAAACATCAATGCAGTTAGTCATTTTTACCAACTCAATATATTATACTTCCAAGTTTAAAATCCTTTGGGATGTTTTTCAGAGCAATATTAAGCTAGTAAGATATCAAATAGTCGATGATCACGTTTTTGTAAAAACATGCACTTAGTCACTTTCTCCTGTATGACTACGGTAGTTCTTAATCCTTTGACTGCTGAGAAGCAATATATCGACTCTTGTATACTTTAAAAAATATCGATATACCGACGTTTTTCGGCATCGAAATACTGACAAAAAATAAAAATGAAAAAAATAAAAACCTATTTTTATCACCCTTCATTCAATCCACTTTATTTGAATTGAACCATTATTGCAAACAAGATTTCTACAATTTCGGCTTGCTTTAAAGAAAACATTTCAGAAGTTAAACGGTTGAACTTTTTTGAATTTTTTGTATAATCACTTTAAAAAAAAATTTTTCATTTAAAATCTTTACCTATGGCACGCGTGTCATAGGTTAGCCATCCCTACCCTAGGAGGTTGAGCGGGACATATTTCGGGCTTGTTTGAAGAGAGGTTCCATATGGGGGCAGGCAGTGTTTATCTCCGCCCAAACCACATCTCCCGCGGGTGGGACTCTCTCATCCAATTATGACATTCCCCGCCATAGAAAACTGCCGACAGACGGGGCTAGCGTTCACAAAGATTACGGAGGAAAATGGAGCTTTAAGACTGATTATGCGATTCAAAGGGGAGGAAAAATCGCCTATTTCTAACCATCATTTAGAATTTTTTTAAAGATGGTATATATCGCTAACTCCTTTCATGAACGTCATATATCAAAAATCGTAAATTTTCAGTTGTGCATGTTTTCGGAATGCCCAGAAAATGTACTATATCTCAACAAAATCGGCATATTTTTAACTTAATATTTAGTTTTGAAGAAAAGGTATTGTTTAATTTTTTTTTAATAATCTTCATATTTTTCAAATGGAGAAAAAATATTTAGGTTTTACCTAAAAAGATCTGTCGCACAAAAAAAGTTCAATAAGTGGCCAGATATTTATTTTTAATACATTGTATTATATTTTTAAACTTTAAAAACGATCTCTAGAAAAATTAAGTTTTTTTATTATTTATGACGTTGCTGAAAGGAATGCGCGATATCTTCCTATGATAGGATGAAAGTAGACTGGGGTCATAAGATCGCATAGCAAAATTGGTACAGTTACAATGCGATCTCTCAGACAAATGTGTGTCAAAACTATATGATCAAATGTTGTGATAAAAGGAATGAATCAAAGGCTGAGATAAGCATTATCGATAAAATTAAGATAGGTTTTTTAGATGGTTTAGATATGTGAATGAAGATAAACCTATAAGACAAATTTACGAGACATATGTAGTTGGTAACAGAAGCAAAGGAAAACTGAAAAAAACTTGGGATTATCGAGTATTTTAAATTATAATGTGAAATATTGAATCTGAATGTGAAATGTTGGTAAACGGAGAGATTTTGGAACAGGTAAATGATTTCGTGTATTTGGGTAGTATGTTTTCTAGGGATGGAAAAATTGATAAAGACATAGAAAGGAGAGTGAATGCTGGGAACAAAGTGAATGGTGCACTGAAATCAGTTATAGCAAATAAAAACCTATCAGCGGAAGCTAAACTAGCAGTGCACAACAGAGTGGTGTGGCGCTCTATTCTCTCTGCCTACCCCTGCGGGGAAGCGGGTGATAGTTAGTTAGTTAGTTAGTTGGTTTGTTTTAAATTATAAATAAAACACTTGTTTTTTACCACTTGGGTGATAAATACAAGTGTTTTATTTATAATTTAATCGTGTCTCTACAAAATGAATGGTAAAACAATACATTTCATAAGTTTTCAAATGTTTGAAGGTAGTAAGTTTTAGAGTTGTAATAATCTGCGGGAATGTCTGAGGAGATGCATTTTTTGTAAAGTTTGCAAAACTGTACACATTCATTTAAAAATTTATTTAAAAAAATGCAGAGACCCACCAAGCCACCTTGTGTGTCTTGTCGGTGAAGTTCTTTTTTCATACGTATTTTTAAATTATTTTTATCTATTTTAGCCTAATATATAATACAAACAAAAATATGAGAGAAAATAAATAAATTTAAAAAATATTTTACAATTTTCATAGAATCAACACTTGATCATTTACATTGTCTTTATTTTATTTTGCCTTTATTCCATATTTTATTTTGACCTCTTACATCTGTCGGGAACAAATTTAAAATGTTGGCATGCATGAATGCGGAAGAGGAGAATTGTTTTGCAAAGACAGATTTATTTTAAAATCGTTGCATTACTGTCTAAATTCAGTAATTTTCAGAACTTAAATGTATAGGTAAGCAGAGGATGTGAAATGTTAAATTATTTTACAAGTACTGAATTATGAATAGAGTAAAAACAATAGTGTCGGGTTGTGGTCCCGTGGTTAGCGTTGCGGACTCTTGGGTCAGAGTTTCTGGGTTCGACCCACTCTACCACAATTTTATACCTAGGTACTTTTAATAATAAGCCGCTTAGGCTTTGAAACACCGTATTAATAATTAACGTCTTATCAGAATTAATTTTTTTATGGATTAATTTTTTAAATTGTTCGTGACTTAACCTTTGTTTAAAACTGAGTGAATCTGAGTGAGAACTGTATGTGAATCAAATGGTAATAATAATAATAATAATAAAACCCTTATCCGCACCCTAATGGTGCATAGGACACTGCTTTATGTGAACACAGTGTTATCTTGATCGTTTACACACGAAGGAAAGGTGATAAGCCCTTCGCTTTAGGCACCAGTCCAGGGTAATATTCAATGAATATTACAGTGAAAAAATCACTTATATTTATTTGACCCCCCTGGGAATCGAACCCGGGACCTCCAGAACGGTAGCCGAGCGTGCTGACCATTACACTATGGAGGCAGACAAAAAATCAAATGGTAGTTTCTATAATATGATTCGCGAATTCTGAAAAATAATTACTAGTAAGTCAACGGCGATGTTCTATGATTCTTATTTTTAGATTACTCGCAGTTTGGCCAGTATATTTTTTATTATAGTCTCTACAAGAAAATTCATGAACACCGCTTCTTTCTAATATGTTTACTTTTGATTTTAAGTATTTTATAAGTGTTGAACTTTTTGAAAAATAATCAACATGTCGTTCCACAAGTTAATTCAGAATCAAAAAAATAATGTAAATTTTGAAGGTATTATATATACACTGTTGTAAGATTCCTTCAGTATATTGGTTGAATTTTGATACATGTTGAGTTTTGACAGCTGGTGCTACCTTCAGTTGAGAATTTGAACTATTTTAAGCTTACAATAATTAAAGAAAACACTTCGTTTTTTACCACTTGAGTTTAATTATAGACTACATGTTTCAGAAGCTAAACTTCCATCATTCAGGTCTGTATAATAACTAAAATATAAAATATAAAATTGTTCTATAAATAAGGATAGGGGGAAAGTAAGGGGAAGGGGTTAGTCAAGGAACGGAGTTTGAAAACAAAGGAAAAATTGAAAGCAATGGCGAAGAATTTTGAAACAATATATTATTTAATAAATTATTATTAGAATTCAGGTTTTTTTGTATTTCTAAATTTTCAAGATAATTCATAATTTGGCCTTTATATGGAACAAGGTGTAATAATTTTAATTTATGGGAGTGAAATGAGTGATTAGTATCTATTATATGATTTGCAAATTCCGAAAAATAATTACTAACAAGACCGCTTTGATGTTCTTTAATTCTAATCTTTAAATTTCTCGCAGTTTGGCCAATATATTTTTTATCACAATCTCCACACGAAATTTCATAAACACCACTTTTTTGTAATAAATCAATTTTAGATTTTGAGTTATCGAGGATTTTATGTAAATTATTATTTGTATAATATGCAGGTTGGATATGGGAGGGTAAGATTTTCGAAATATTTTTAGTTATTGAACCCGTTCCTTGACTAACCCCTTCCCCTTACTTTCCCCCTATCCTTATTTATAGAACAATTTTATATTTTATATTTTAGTTATTATACAGACCTGAATGATGGAAGTTTAGCTTCTGAAACATGTAGTCTATAATTAAACTCAAGTGGTAAAAAACGAAGTGTTTTCTTTAATTATTGTAACATGTCTTACCACAAAGTTAATGCCGAAACAATAAATAAAATATTTTAAGCTTACAACATTTTGAGTGTGTCCAAATACTTGTTCACAAAATCTGGATTGTCTCCAATTACAGGAGTTATTTTCATATTATTTTTTGACATCTCATCAAAGATGAAGAAGAATATGGACATCTCACATCTTTCTTTACATCTCACCAATAGATGTCTTTAGTGAAGTTCTAGTGATTCGAGAACAAGGTTTCTAAATTGGTTCATATATATAGAATTTCCAAGAATTTGAGTAGTGTGGTTGTCAATAATGGGTAGAATTGGTGAATGTTACACGTGTGTAAACAGCCTATGACGGTCGTCAGCCCCGTAAATGCCCAGACTTCCATTTTCTTCTTCATCTTTGATGAGATGTCAAATAATAATATTTTAAGCTTCGTAAGACGAAAATAACATTTCATTTCCGGCACCCATACTGTTTTAAAAACATCTCCAAAAGAAAGGTCTATTTTTAAGGCTAAACCGTTTAAAGTAAATTCGGATTTGATCCGAACGGGCGACAATTTTTCACGATATATCTCTAGTGAATGTCGTCCAAATAACTATTTCGTTTTATTTATTTTGAAAACCTTTCAGAAGAGATATTATAACGTACAATGAAATGGTAAAAACGGCAGTTTATAGTGGCCATTTCGCGTCACGCGTACCGCTTATTTATCGGCCTCTTTCGGTCGCCATTTTGTAAATATTAGAAAGGAGATTCCCACGGGCGCAGAGCGGTGGGGATGCTGTGGAGTTGGGGGTAAGATGAAGAGCGGAGTAGATGAATAACTCAATTACCGCGATTTCGGTTGATTTTACCTCCTCTCCCCTAAGTCGGAACGCGGATCAACTTTTTTACCAGCCGAAATATTATTATCCTCGAGGTGTTTTGGAAATTTATTACCTTCTTCAATTTTAACGCAATTTTTGAGGCAATAAAATCGATGAAAGGTTTACGCCGCTGAATTTTAAAGCATTTTTTTCACGGTTAGTTTAATGAAAAATGCTTCATCTTATTTTTCATCTAGTGCTTCTTTACCGAATATCAGATGCTGGAGGGATTGCCGAAAAGAAAGCGCGCATCCAAATCACAAATTTTAGGATATTTGTACAACTCAAGGTAGTAAAGAAGAATATTGAAGTCTGAGTATTTACAGGGCTTATGACCTATCATAAGGCTGGTAACATTCACCGCTCTCTCCATGATCGACAAGCACACTCCCCAAATTGTTTAAATTCCTACATTTATCATAAATCTCCTGACGTTTTATGTGTGACTTCACTGGAACCATCTATGTTGGTTTAAAAAACTAACTTCATAACTACCATGTCGCTTTTGCGCAGGGGTAAGCAGAGAGAAAAGGACGCCACATTTGTATGTTTTTTTAAACAATCTTTGCGTCTTCCACATTCATGAATCTCTTTATATGTATATACTTCTATTCCTACTTTTTATCATATTCCTTCTCCTGACTATGACTGTTACATTTAAATATTTTTAATGCTTGATCATGCCAAGTTTTTTTCGGTATGCCCTTATTTCTTACCACATTTACCTCATAAATTTATATTACCATTCTTTCATCATTCATTCAATTCCCAAGTTCAAACCATTTCAACACACCTTTTATAATTATGTTGATAATTTTTGTTGCTTTATATACATATATATATATATATATATATATATATATATATATATATATATATATATATATATATATATATATATATATATATATATATATATATATATATATATATATATATATATATATATATATATATATATATATATATATATATATATATGTGTATATATATATATATATATATATATATATATATATATATATATATATATATATATATGTATATATATATATATATATATATATATATATATATATATATATATATATATATATATATATATATATATATATATATATATATATATATTTATATATTTATTATAAATACATATATACATATATAAATATATCTCCGCCTCCGTAGTGTAATGGTCAGTACGCTCGGCTACCGTTCTGGAGGTCCCGGGTTCGATTCCCAAGGGGGGTAAAATAAATATAAGTGATTTTTTTCACTGTTATATTTATTCTATATTACCCTGGACTGGTACCTGAAGCGGAGGGTTCATCACCTTTCCTTCATTTGTAAACGATCAGATAACACTGCGTTTATATGACACAGTGCCCTATGCACCATTGGGATGCGGATAAGGGTTTTATATTATATATATATATATATATATATATATATATATATATATATATATATATATATATATATATATATATATATATATATATATATATATATATATATATATATATATATATATATATATATATATATATATATATATATATATATATATATATATATATATATATATATATATATATATATATATATATATATATATATATATATATATATATATATATATATATATATATATATATATATATATACGTCTATTCAAGTGCGTTATTCAAATAAAGTACATGCATACCTAGGAGAGTTCGCGTGCGGGTGTTTTTGCCTAGAATTTTCACTCATGAATTACATGAAATTATAGTTACTTTAAACATAAAGAGTAAATCCACTCACGAGAAGGCATGAAACTTATAAGACATGATAAGCGGTTTTGCATAAGCCGTAGCTAGATTTCAGAATCACTTGGACGTTAGGTAATTTAAAAAAAGGAGAGTTCGTACTAGACAGAAAATGGATGTAAATGACAACTTATAACTTTCTCATTTTTTCTAAGTACAAAATAACATCTAGATGATAATTAAATATACCCAAACATCCAAATCACCCACTTACATTATACGGGCGGACGACAAGTTTAAGGTACACTCAGCCGTCGAAAAATTAATGTCTACCAAATTGGTTAGTTTAGTTCTGTAACTACGATAAAACTTTCCACTACGGCCTAAATAGGCTCTATGTAATTATCACTGAAATAAAGAAAATTTTAATGTTTACCTTTGATAAACACGTTTCATATTTTACGTGTACGTAAAATCATAGTTGGAAAATATTGTCATATGCTTGTAAACGTACACAAAGTAATTTTGAATAGGCATATGGCCTAGTAGAGAACGTATCGATCTGTTTTCCTAGTTAAACAAATATTCAAGACAGCTCCTGGGTTTATGGAAAGACTAACGATAATCAAATTAAAAACTTTCAACATCGTTGCGTGTTGAATGTTTTCATTTCGGAATGATTCTGAAGCATCGGGCTGAAATATGGCATCGAACCGAAGACATTAGGAGGGAATTTAGGTAGAGTTGTAAGTGGTATAATTGCGACGGTGAAGAAAGGGTGATGAAGGTATTCTTCCGGGTTATTATCCCTTGTCATTGGTTATGTCTTGCCTGCGTTTCTTATCAGTCTCTAAAAATGTTTTTTTTTCTTCTTTTAACCCACATTCGCACCTAATGGTGCATAGGGCACTGCATCGTATAGAAGCAATGTAATCTTGAACGTTAAATACATGAAGCAAAAGGTGATCGGCCTTCCGTTTCAGGTAGCGGTCCAGAGTCATAATAAATAAATATTTGACTGAAAAATCAGTAATATTTACTAATGAGGCGGACAAAATGTTATAAAGTATTTTTTATGTAAAAATAAAAAGAACGAAAAAAAGAGAAAACAAGATTCTCGCCGCCTTTGTTACCGTATTAATTTGAATCATTATTATTCCTAAATAAGTGCATTTGTTTCTACCGTACAAAAATATAATTTAATAATTTAAAATATAATTTTGTTATTTATATATATAAATATATATATATATATATATATATATATATATATATATATATATATATATATATATATATATATATATATATATATATATTTATATATATAAATATATATATATATATATATATATATATATATATATATATATATATATATATATACATATTTATATATTAACATATTAACATTCTCATTTGTATACTTCTGCTTAGACAGTAAGCATAGAGTGTCCCTTAGAGCAGTGCACAGTTATAATAATCATTCTTTACTACATTTCGAAAAAAAGACAAAATCATTAAAAATTAATTTGTCATTGTCTATTAAATATATGATGAATAATTATAAAATATCAAATACATTAATTTGACCGCGGTACACCAGCGTGCCACGGCACACCGGTTGCGGAGCACTGCCTTAGAGACAAAATAAAGAAAAATGTAAATTTGTTTTAAAATCACTATTAATTTATAGTGATTTCAAAACAAAGTTACATTTTATTTATAACATGGAAATCACAAAGTTAGTGCTACAAATATAAAGTATACAAAATAAAAAGTTCACGCATTCGTGGAAGCCCGGCTGTAAGAGCATCAATAGTAAGGTAGACCTTATATTGATGCTTGTTGAAACATGGCATTTATTTAATGTAAGAAATTGAGCCTTTATTTTATATAACGTATTTTTAAATAAATATACTTGTATAGAGAAAATGAAGAAGTGATCTACCGCGCCTTTTCGACGATTCTTGTCGATTTTAGTGATTTTAAAACTAGAGTATTTTATTTTTGTTCGGTATAACAGCGGAACGAGTTCTGAACAAATATTGGGCTTAATATCTTTCGATCTCGACATGAGCGTAGCGCGTAGTACATACATATGGCTGTTTCCTGATTGTAGCCATGGAGTGGCGCATGTGGCCTGCCCGGTCCTCGTACGGGCTCTAGAGCAAACAGGAGCGGTCGTCGGAAATATCATCAGAAATCCATTAGCCGAAATGAAGTGCTGTCAACGTTCGCGTGCTAGTCAGAGGCGAACCGACACACGTGCGGCCTCTACGACAACCAAATATGTAATACATGTCTTCATGGCACAGGGTGCTCGGTACATCCGTAAGGGAGGTCGTTAGAAACCCTTATGAAGGAAAACGCGCCTTGTTTGACCTTTATTGAAAGCTGTCCCACCGCATGCCCAGATCTGATACAGAAGCATCTAGGCTTCCTGACAGATCTGCTCTTGCTAAGCAATTTTTTTTTTAACTAAGTTGCGAAATTTATTGAAAATGTGAAACAACATAAAATTGTATCCCGATTTTACTATGAATTTACATTTAAAAGCTTTCAATATACCTGTGTTGTTTGACCTTGTGAAGAAAGGGTTTTCCAAAAAGGATTAGGGATTTTTTCACCCCGTGTATTTTTATACCAGACAAATTCATCTCATCTCTGGCCAAAATCATCATATTAATTTATTTTATGTGATGTATTTTTCACATACACTTTCCCTATCTTTACTATCCTACCTGCAGACAAAACTCTAAAATAGAGGCTTTGCATTTATTACTTTTAAAAATATATTATAGATTTTCTTGAATGTTTTTCGCAAATTAAACTACTCTGTTTTAACTAAATTAAGTTAATTCCGCGTTGATCTGACACAGCGCCTTTCGCACCATCATAGTGCATAGGGCACTGATTAGCTAATACTATATAAAAATCTTATACAAATCGGAGATAAAAGATTTTTAACTTCCACATTTTTGTTTAAATAATACTTATATCGTATTATGCCAAGTACATTGGAGAAAGTGACCAAGTGCATTTTTTTTACAAAAAAGTCATAATTGACTATTTGATATTTAACTGGCTTAATATTGCCCTGAAAAAATCCCAAAACGATTTTAAACTTGGAAGTATGTATAATATATTGACTTGTTAAAAATGACTAACTGCATTGATGTTTATTTTCTTGCCAAGCAAAAGTGACCTAAATGGCCTTCCTGAACATTTAACGTTTTGTTAGTTGGTCGCTTTCTCCTGTAGGACTACGATACGTGTATATTTAGAGTAACTCCAGCTCTAAGCCTAGAAAAGTGACTACTTACATAATGGTCTGTCTTCGAGGAAAGCTCTAACTGGCCTACTGCTATTGTTAGCTTTCTACTTACTCCATTGGAGATGAAATTGAAATCCACATTTTGCAAAGAACTACTTAGAATATGCTTACCTCTCAATATTCTGACCCGTATGCAAGAACATTGATAGGTATCAGCGATTCATTGATAGGTACAGTTAATATTAAATAAAAACAAATCGAAATTAAAATTGATAGTTTCGAGTTTAAGAGACTTTGAATTACACATTTGAAAAAAATATTTTTCTCCAATTTAATTAGTTGTTTTGGGTACTGTCCATTTCTTAGACATTTGACAGTTATTAAATAAATGTTGCCAGATTTTAACCACACAATATGTCTCCAAGTGACAACATCGGGACAGGTATGTAGCATAGACAGGTAGGTACTTATCCAGACAGGATCGATACAACCGAAATAGTGAAACAAATTATTAAACCATTTCCGAAGCTAATCGCGATTAGTCCAGAAAAAAACGATTCTCAACTAATGAACGTGTTAACATAGCTTTATTATTTTACTTGAGTTTCGAAATAAAAATAATAACGATAAATAAATTACAGATACTTAGGAATTAGATATACTTAGAAGAATTACAGATACTTAGAAGAAAAATCAACAGCCTCACTTTAATAATAAAACCCTTATCCGTACACCAATGGTGCATAGGGCACTGCTTCATATGAACACAGTGTCATCTTGATCGTTTACACACGAAGGAAAGGTGATCAGCCCTCCGCTTCAGGTACCAGTCCAGGATAATATAAAATAAATATAAGAGTGTTAAAATCACTTATATTTATTTGAACCCCCCCTCCTGGGAATCGAACACAGGACCTCCAGAACGGTAGCCGAGCGTGCTGACCATTACATTACAGAGGTGGCCTCCCTTTAGAAATCAAAAATATAAAAAAAGCTTAAATCATAAAAATGCAAACGGTATTTTCTGGCGTTTCTCGTGTGTGTGATTGAAATCCAGGATTTGGACCTCACATACTAATATAAGAGTTTCTGCTTAGTAAAAAGCTTCTTTACATCTCACCAATAGATGTCTCTAGTGAAGTTCTAGTGATTCAAGAACAAGGTTTCTAAATTGGTTCATATATATAGAACTTCCAAGAATTTGAGTAGTGTAGTTGTCAATAATGGGTAGAATTGGTGAATGTTACACGTGTGTAAAGTGATCACTAAAACCAGCCGATGACGGTCGTAAGCCCCATAAATTCAGACCCAGACTTCTATATTCTTCTTCATATTTGTTAACGTGTTAAAAAAAAAAATTATACAGACTATACAATAAAAAAACTAAATAAGATAACTACGATAAAAATACATGTTCCTCAGTAATATATATGTTTTTAATGTATAAAACGCGAATTCAATTTTATTTCTCTCAGTTTTCGAAGTTTACCCAAATGCTTAGATAACCCGGATAAACCTAGGTTTACTTCGTATTCTAGCATTACCCGTAACATATAAAACATATATTATAAATTTTTCTAACCTCCCACTAGTCTGATGATGTCAGTAACGATGAAATCAGGTCACTGGTCAAATAAAATATAATTGGAAAAAACAACACACATATCGCTCACTCCTTTCAAGAACGTCATAAATCAAAAGTCGACAATTTTCAGTTGAATATGTTTTCGGAATGCCCAGAAAATGTACTATATCCCAGCAAAAGAGCCACATTTTTAACTTAATATTTACCCGCTACAGGGCAGAAAGTGCTGTTTTTGCATTATGAAGAAAAGGTATTGTTTTTTTTATTTTTTTCCATTTACTAAATATTTTTCAAATGGAGAAAAAACCTTCAGGTTTTACCTAAAAAGATCTGTTGCACAGAAAAATGTTCAATAAGTGGCTTGATATTTATTTTTAATACATTTGATTATATTTATAAACTTTTAAAACGTTCTCCTGAAAATTCAAGTTTTTGGATTTATGACGTTCTTGAAAGGAGTGAGCGATATGTAGATGTTATTTTATTATATTTTACAAATACATTTTAGATTTTTATTAAAAGAAAAAAAAAATCACGCTATTTCGATCAAATGATTTTTATAATGGTAATAAGTGAAATAAATTAGATTTTCTTTTCTGAAGTTTTTTTCTTCAAAATTGTTTTTTCGACACTTGAAAACTTTTTTCTAGTGTTTGTATTAAAATATGCTGGAATGGCTTCCGTCACGAAGGCAACTTAACGTAACAAAAAAAAGTTCAAAATTATCATTTAACAAAATTTCACCACAAAAAGGAAAAATTGAATTCTTCGTTTTGCCGAGAACGAATATTAATTTATTTTTCTTTACAAATATGTCCGCCTCCGTAGTTTAATGGCAACACGCTCGGCTACCGTTCTGGAGGTACCGGGTTCGAATCCCAGGAGGGGTCAAATAAATACATGTGATTTTTTCACTGTAATATTTATTCAATATTACCCTGGACTGGTACCTGAAGCAGAGTTCTGATCACCTTTCCTTCATGTGTAAACGATCAAGATAACACTGCATTTATATGACGCAGTGCCCTATGCACCATTGGGGCGCGGATAAGGGTTTTATTATTAAAATTATTACAAATCTACTGGAAAAAATAAATAATCCAAATACACTTTTTTTTAAAAGAAATCAATCTCAATTTTTTATTAATTTTATAAAATAGTGTAATGGCCAGCACGCTCGGCTATCGTACAGAAGGTCCCGTGTTCGATTCCCAGAAGGGGATGAAATAAATATTAGAGATTTTTTCTCTAGAGGGCGGAGGGCTGGACACCTTTCCTTCGTGTATTTAACTATCAAGATAAATCTGTTTCTTTACAATGCAATGCCCTATGCACCGTTGGGTGCGAATAAGGGTAGGAGAATAACATAATTCGACCATTTATTTCATTCAAAACATTTTGATTGTGTCAGAATCATTCACAATACAAATAAAAACTCAAAATTTTGCGAATGATTCAAATTACTTAGAATATGGTATTATGTATGCACTCTTATGTATTTCCAATGATCCAAATAACGAAGGTATTTGGATTCGATGTACGTTATAAAAATAACGAAGTCTGTCAGAATTGGATCTAGTTGATAATAATATCGATTCGTAGTTGTAAGCTGCCTAGCATGCAAACATAACCTACTTTTGCGAATTAATTATTCAAGGTGCTCTAATTATTTATAAAAATCATTATGTTATCATTCATTGAGTAAGTATTTTTTATTCACAACAATTTGAATGTGTCCAAATACTTGTTCACAAATCTGGTATTATCTACTTAGGAGACCGAAGAATGAATGTTTGGATAAGGGAAAAAGCCAAAGTGAGTATTGATTTACACAAACGCCCAGAGGGCTTTTACAAGTAAAAATTCTTTACATCTCACCAATAGATGTCTCTAGTGAAGTTCTAGTGATTCAAGAACAAGGTTTCCAAATTGGTTCATATATATAGAACTTCCAAGAATTTTAGAGATGTGGTTGTCAATAATGGGTAGAATTGGTGAATGTTACACGTGTGTAAAGCGATCATTTAAACCAGCCTATGACGGTCGTCAGCCCCGTAAATGCCCAGACTTCCATATTTTTCTTCATCTTTGTTGAGATGTCAAAAATAATATGAAAGTTGCTCCTGTAATTGGAGATAATCCAGATTTTGTGAACAAGTATTTGGACACACTCAAAATGTTGTAAATAAATTATCTGGTCAAATTATAAGCTTAATAATAAAAATGAAAATGGTATTTTCTGGCGTTTCTCATGTGTGTGATTATAATCCAAGGTTTGGACCTCACATACTAATATAAGAGTTTCTGCTTAGTAAAAAAGCTTCTTTACATCTCACCAATAGATGTCTCTAGTGAAGTTCTAGTGATTCAAGAACAAGGTTTCCAAATTGGTTCATATATATAGAACTTCCAAGAATTTTAGTGATGTGGTTGTCAATAATGGGTAGAATTGGTGAATGTTACACGTGTGTAAAGTGATTACTTAAACCAGCCTATGACGGTCGTCAGCCCCGTAAATGCCCAGACTTCCATATTTTTCTTCATCTTTGTTGAGATGTCAAAAATAATGTAAAAACTCATATTATTTTTGACATGTCATCAAAGATGAAGAAGAATATGGAAGTCTGGGCATTTATGGGGCTGACGACCGTCATAGGCTAGTTTAAGTGATCACTTTACACACTTGTAACATTCACCAATTCTACCCATTATTGACAACCACACTACTCAAATTCTTGGAAGTTCTATATACATGAACCAATTTAGAAACCTTGTTCTTGAATCACTAGAACTTCACTAGAGACATCTATTGGTGAGATATAAACCAGCCTATGATGGTCGTCAGCCCCGTAAACGTCCAGACTTCCATATTCTTCTTCATCTTTGATTAGATGTCAAAAATCAATGTGAAAATAACTCCTGTAATTGGAGATAATCCAGATTTTGCGAACAAGTATTTGGACACTGAATGCTGTAAGTAAAAATTCAAGTTATAAAAATATAGGATTGTTATAAGTATAAGTTACAAAATAATATAGAGTTGTTATAAGCATAAGACAAGAACATTTAGATACATAGAATAACAAAAAAGTATGATCTACATTAGAAAAATTACATGAATGGTCTAGCTGACAGAAAACTATTGCGTAATGCTTGTTTGTAGGCAGATAGGGAGTTGGAAAAAATGTCTGCAGCTTCACTTTGAGTGTTACTAAGATCATGGATTCTTGGAAAGGTAACAAATTTTTGGTAATTGGAGGAAGATGTAGAGATTAGTTTTTCTTGTTTTTCTTGGGGGTACTCTAAATTGTATCACATTTAAAGGTAAGTATAGTCGTATTTAAAATGAATTATTTTGTGTAGGATAATAAGGTCATTAATATTACTTCTTTCGGAATGGTGAAATAAGGAAATAATGAAAAGCTGAGATAAGCGTTATCGATAAAATTAAGAAATATGCGTTGAGATGAGCATTATGGATAAATTTAATAAAGGTGTGTTGAGACGGTTTGGATATGTGGAACGAATGAGTGATGTAAGAACGGTAAAAAAAAAATATGAGGTGAATGTAACTGAAAAGGGGAAAAAATAATGACAGAAAAAAAAACTTGGCATGATCAAATATGTAAAATAATTTATCGGGTCAGGAGTCGGAATAATCGGAGTAAATGTATGAGGAGATGCACGAATTTGAAACAGGCGAAGAATGTTGCAAATGCATATTGGTATGGTGTTCTTTTCTCTCTGCCTACCCCTGCGGAGAAGCTGCGTGATGGTTAGTTAGTTAGTTAGTTACTATTACGAGTAAATTTCTCCACATTTCCGGCAGTGGTAAACGCAGTAATTTAAATATTCTCAGCGTGTATTGTAACGAATTCAGTGCGACAACAGCTCCGTAAATATTTCAACTAGCATCATACGTAAGGGCTACAAGTTTCTTGTGCTCGCCAGACATTGCATAAACTAATAATTTAGTACATCAAGAAGCCTCAACTCTGATTAGGTATTCCAGCCCGATATGCTGAAACTCGGTGAATTTTTCATGAACGGTTTCGATTCTTTTAAAAGGAATCTCATCGCCTGAAATACTGAAAGATTTCTAGTTTAGTGAAGAGCTGTTCTACTAAATATGCCTTTAGAAAATATGAAGAAAAAAGTAATTTACTTTATTTCGTTTTTAATTTATACGTGCTCTTATTATCTCCAGAAGAATGATTTGGAATCGTTCATACTTGATGAAATAAATTATAAGTTAATCATTTATTTTATACCAATTGAGTGTTAAATTATTACGACTAGTTTTGGAAGCTACAGATGCTTCCATCTACAACCTCTGAAACTAGTCGTAGCAATATAATATTCAAGTGGTAAAAACAAGAGTTTTATTTTTAATTTCATCAATTGAATCTGCAGTCACTTTGTGGTAATATCCATTTATAATTATAGTTTCACTTAGTTAACACGTTTCATAGTAGATTTTAATAAAATAGTGATATTTACTAAGTAGAATTGAAATGGATTTTAGGTTATTTTTATTCAGAATTTTAATTATACCTTACTATAAAGTTAATGCAAAAACAATAAATAAATAAAAAACAAACTAACCATCACGCCGCTTCCCCGCAGGGGTAGACAGAGAGAATAGAACGCCACACCACTCTATCTTTGCAAACATTCTTCGCCTCTTCCACGTTCATGCATCTCCTCATACATACCCGCCGATTGTTACGACTCCTAACCTGACCACTTTCAAGTATTTGGCAAACCTGATCGTGTCATGTTTTTCTCGGTCTTCCTCTGCTTTTTTTTCCACTTACATTCGCCTCATAAATTTGTTTTACCCTTCTTTCCTCACTCATTCGTTCTACATGTCCAAACCATCTCAACACACCTTTCTTAATTTTATCGATAATGCTTATCTCAGCTTTGCATTATTTCCTTATTTCACTATTCGCACATCTATCATACATCGTTTTGTCGCACATTCTTCTGAGAGATCGCATTTCGACTGCATTCAGTTTACATTCATCCTTCTTTTGCCAATTCCATGTTTCACTTCCATACATTAGAGTTGGAACCAGGACTCCGTTGTACACTGCCAGTTTAGCTTCCGCTGATAGGTTTTTATTTGCTATAACTGATTTCAGTGCACCATTCACTTTGTTCCCAGCATTCACTCTCCTTTCTATGTCTTTATCAATCTTTCCATCCAATCTTTCCACAATAAATAACATGATGAAAAGATACATAACATATGGGTACGGTTTCCAGCTAAACAAACAAGCAAGCTAAACCAGGTATTTTGAGTTATTTTAAGTATTATTTAAAAGATAGAACTGCATTTTATGTAAGAAAGAATGACGTCTTGATACATTTTTCCCTTTTTATTGTTATTTTTTTATATATGGGAGTTGCATGTATTATTTACTTTGCTTATTATATACAAGGTCTTAAGATCATTAAGGGGATTCTTTTTTATTCTAATATTTAAAAAAAATGTTTTAATTTAATCTGTGTTAGGAACAGAAGGGATAATCTAGTGTGGGCCAATCAAACTTCTCAGCATTTCACCAGCTGGTGAAATAGGGGAAATATATTAAAATATAAAAACTAACTACCCATTTTATGCATTAATTTTTAAATCAAACACAGAATTTTCGAGTCTACTAATTTGTATTTTACTAACAAAAACACATAAAAAATTCATATTGTGACAATTGTTTAGCCTAGTTACTAACTACCCAAATAACCTTCACGCAGTTTCCTCACAGAGGTAGGCACCAATCTGTATTTGTAAGCAATCTTCGCCTCTTCCACATTTATAGATCTCTCATACATACACGCTGATTATTCTGACTCCAGACCTGACCACTTTCAAGTATTTGAAATACAAACTTGATAAAATCAAATTTTGATTATAATCTATTATGTTATGATATAGGCAATTTCTGGTTAGTGAGAAGTTCATAAATAAAAATGTTTTGTTCATTTTTTTGACATCTCAACGAAGATAAAGAAGAATATAGAAGGCTGGGCATTTACGCGGCTTACGACCTAGTGATTCAAGGTCGATACTTTGAAAATGGATCATATGCACATATAGAACTTCCAAGAATTTAAGTAGTGTGGTTGTCGATCATGAGTAGAATTGATGAATGTTACACGTGTGTAAAGTGATCACTTAAACCAGCTTATGACGGTCGTAAGCCCCGTAAACGGCCAGACTTCCATATTCTTCTTGATCTGTCGAAAAATCTGACGAAGATGTCAAAAAAATTATATGAAAAATAACTCAAATAAATGGAGATAATCCAGATTTGTGAACAAGTATTTGGACATATTCAAAATTTTGTAAAAAAGAATTGTTGTAAATAATACATTGTTAAACTTTATTATAATATTATTGGGGTATTTAAACAAAAAAATAATGTGTATTATTTTAAACTAGCGGATTCTTTAAAAACAATATTGTTCAGCTGCCGACGGAAAAAGCCGAAAGTAAAATGCGTTGCGTAGGTGGCGAGTAAATTTAAAGATAACGTCGTAATAACGCATTTCATCAATATTTGATGTTGATGCAAGTGTGTGAATACTGTTATGGTAATATATAGTATTTCTTTCTCTCTGAAGAAGTAACTTTAGTGATTACAAGGATGTTTTCTTTAAAATTATTAAAGAAAACACTTGTTTTTATAGCACTTGAGTTTATTTATGACTACTAGTTTGGGAGGCTAAGCTTCCATCCTTAGGTCTACATATAAACTAACTTAGCTTAGTATGGTAGACCTGAGGATGGAAACTTAGTTTCCAAAACTAGCAGTCAGTAATAAACTCAAGTGGTATAAAAACAATGTTTTTTTTATAATTTTAACATGTCTCACCACAAAGTAAATGCCGGAACGATAAATAAAAGTTTTTATAAATTTTTATTTTTTTCGAAAACGATATATTTACTTTCATCACAACCCATGGTGTATCTTACAATGAATATGATTGATAAGGTGTTGTCTTGACATAAAATAATAGCTAAAACGTTAACTTTATTGTCTAAACCTTTTTAATTCCATATTCAATTGACATTATAAAGGATATTTTTTCAAATACAGTCTCTTTAATGAGCAATAATTAATTCAACTTTTTGACTGGCAACATCAAACTTTTAAAAGATATACATTTTTTTAATCTTAAAAGTTATATTTTTAGGTGAAAGGAAACTCAAAAAAAAACTTTTTTATTGAGTGAATATTAAGTATACCCAACTAATCTAAGAACATTTTAATTAAAAATAATAAAAAAATACTTATTTCGGTGTATCGAATCCTCGGTGAACATAATATAATAACTAAAAATATATTTTTTCAAATGCCTCATTTAAAAAACCTAAGATCTTAATATTTAAACCCTCTTTTAGAGCAATGAGTCACGTAATATTTTCGTAGATATTTCACCATAAATTTAAAACTTACGAAACAAATTTATAAAATTAAATTTAAAAAGTAAAACAAATTTTTAAAAAGTATTTTAACGATTTAAAAAAAATATATACGAAAAATGTATTTAACTTAAAATATAAATGGAAAAAAATATTTTTAAATTATGAGACGTTAATAAAATCTCATTTTTTATATGAAATAAATTTTATTATAAAAGTATTTGATTGGTACATAGATAATAATAAAAATTAATTTAATAAAACCGATAAAAATACCCTTTTCCGATTTTTACTAATTTAAAAAAAAAAAATAGTAAAAAATGAGGGATTTTTTTTTAATCAAATATTATCTATTGCTTACTTTTGAAAACATAGTCCAATTTTCGCGTGGCACTTCGACGTCAAATTTCACAATATGAAAGAACGCGCGCGCATTTCACAACAGGTTAGTCCAGGTTGGTCGGGAGTAGGTCGAGAGGAGCGACCGCCCTCTACCGATGTCGACACGAAACTGCCGACGGAGGCTACGTAGGGAAAGGCAGCCGAACGGCTCTAGGGATGTGACTGTGGTGGGAATATCGATCGCGGATAATTCAATTGTTGCCCAACTAACTTTTTTTAGGTAATTTTATTTTTGTTGAAAACCATCGCGCAATATAAATACATAATATATGAAGCTCTGTTGAATTCTCTCGGGAAGACCTAACCTAGGATATGTGCCATTTTTGTGTATATTATTTTTAACAATTATTTTTAATTTACAACATTTTGAGCGTGTCCACATACTTGTTCACAAATTTAACCTTACCAAAAATATTTGCCATTTTAGTGTCTATTATTTTTAACAATAATTTTTAATTTACAACATTTTGAGCGAGTCCACATACTTGTTCACAAACTTAACCTTACCATTGACATATGTGACATTTTTGTATCTATTATTTTTAACAATAATTTTTAATTTAGAACATTTTAAGTGTGTTCAAATACTTGTTCACAAATCTGGATCATATCCGTTCATGAGTAATTTTTTAACGTTTTTGACATTTTAACAAAGATGAAAAAGAATTAGTTTTAAAGTATCTTCAATAAAAAAAAACATTATAATATTTCAACAAACTTAGTTAAATAACAACCTTTTAGTAATGATAACATTTAAAAAATATATATTTATCCGTATCCGAACACAAATGGTGCACAGGGCACCTCATTGGATCGATCCTGTGACAATCGATTGTCAATTATTTTATTGATCACACTGAGAATATTCTTTAAAAGTGGACATTGTGATTCATTTATCTTCTTTCTCTCTTTCAAAATTTTATTAATAAACAAATGTCAAATCGTAATAATTTTATTTTAATGACCTGATGATGGAATGATTTTCCAAAACTGGTAGACATGAATCAGTGTTTATAAAAGTGGTATTACACAAAAGGAACAATGGATGATAAGGAGTGTTTTATTACCATAAAGTTATCAATGCTTTTAATATACAACTAAAAGAGGTTGATTCAAAACAACTTTGTGCCTCAAAGGATTAAACACGTCCGTATTTCTGATATAGCAGACTAATTAACAAGGATATTCGTCATTAGCACGCCTCAGTGATTGATATGATAAAGGATACAAGTTTCCTGCCAGGTGGAGAAATCCAAAATTGACTATTATTTTATTAAAAACAATTTAATGTATTTTAATATAATTTTTATTTTGCTATGTTAACAATCAATCTTTAACGCTATTCGGAAATTCACCGAATATTACGATAAAAAATAATAATAAAAAAATAATCAATTTTGGTTGAAAATTGTATATTTAAATGTCGATTACATCGATTTTTCCCTCCCATCCCTAATTTCCCCCGATTTACCTGTTCCCGCTCCACCGCTCTCGCGTGCAGTGACCATTTCCCCTCTCCCCCCGCCCCTCCCCCCTCCGCCACGACACCCCCAGCACACACACACGTACGTGCAACACAATGTGCACACACACAGACACCCCCACACGCTCGCCGAGTACAAATTTTCCGTCCAAGAAAAGAATTTCTTGAAATGCGATTTTAAATTTCGGATTTAGAAAGACGTTTTTCTATTAAAAGGAGGAAATGGCCGCCGAATAGCGACCGAAATAGTTCACGGAATTTTGTGCGCTACAAAGTTGTTATAGCAAATTTACGTAGAGTTACTTTTGAAGGCTCTGAGACAAAAACCACAAATGTCCAATTTTTTTTTTGTTATTTGTTTGTCCGTGGTGTAAGGGTCAGCGTGTTTAGCTACCGGGCTGGAGGTTCTGGGTTCGATTCCCAGAGGAGTGCGAAATAAACATTAGTGGTTTTACACTCTTATATTTATTTAATATTACTATGGACTGGTGCCTGAAGCGGAGGGCTGATCACCTTTCCTACGTGTGTTAACGATCAAGACAATGTTTCAACGATCTGTGTTTATATGATGCAGCGCCCTATGCACCATTGGGGTGCGTATAAGGGTTTCAATACTTATTTAAGATTTAATACAGTGAACTCCCTATATCGTTGAAATAGGTACCGCATTATCGGAGGGTACGTTATAGGGGGTTAATGTTATAAATTATTGTAACTGATTCTTTAAAAAACAATACAAGAATTCTAATCACTTTCAAAAAGGGTCAAAAACGATAATCATAAAAACTAACTAACTAACTAACCATCACGCCGCTTCCCCGCAGGGGTAGGCAGAGAGAATAGAGTGCCACACCACTCTGTCCTTGCAAACATTCTTCGCCTCTTCCACGTTCATGCATCTCCTCATACATACCCGCCGATTGTTACGACTCCTAACCTGACCACTTTCAAGTATTTGGCATCCCTGATCGCGCCATGTTTTTCTCGGTCTTCCTCTGCTTTTTCTCCCAATAACATTCGCCTCATAAATTTGTTTTACCGTTCTTTCCTCACTCATTCGTTCTACATGTCCAAACCATCTCAACACACCTTTTTTAATTTTATCGATAATGCTTATCTCAGCTTTGCATTCCTTCCTTATTTCACTATTCGCACATCTATCATACATAGTTTTGTCGCACATTCTTCTGAGAGATCGCATTTCGACTGCATCAGTCTACTTTCATCCTTCTTTTGCCAACTCCATGTTTCACTTCCATACATTAGAGTTGGAACCAGGACTCCGTTGTGCATTGCCAGTTTAGCTTCCGCTGATAGGTTTTTATTTGCTATAACTGATTTCAGTGCACCATTCACATTGTTCCCAGCACGATAATCATAAGCCCTGCAAATACCCAGACTTATTATATATACTTTTACTTAGACCATATTTTTCTTCATCTATGTTGAGACGTCAAAACTAAAAGTGGAGAAACCCAGATTAATGGACAAGGATTTATACACACTCAAATATTTTGTGAAGAAAATCTCATAACTAATATGTACGTGTATATTTTATATAGTCAAATGTCTATCATTTCTGTATTCAGTTTATTCCCTAATGAAAGTTCACAGTAAAAGTTAAATAAAAAACTAAATTTAAAGTACGCACTGGTTACAATTGAACCTTGAAGAAAGACATCTGTAAAAAATACTGAAAAAAGGGTTTTCGAGAGTTTAAGAAAGTTTATCATTGTGTAAGGGTTATATGCGTGGTTCAGTACCATACGTGTCTATGTTTGACCCTCATAAACAGAAAAAATGGACAATAGCATGTCTTAAGTGATCGTATTCAATCGGGGCCAACAGGATTTTATAAAAATTAGTGTTACAAATATTGTAATTCCTTCCACGAGTTTCACAGCCTTCAGTAATGAGGGAAAAGACAGAGAAGAAGTAATGAACAAAATATTAAAGATTTTTTAACGAAGAAACATTACATATGAAAGTTTTTGTATTTACATGGCTTAATTCTCTCTTTGTATGGTTAAAAGTGATCATTTTATGTGTAGTGTTAAATTTCCCATTTTCAATGTAATTGAAGATATTTTATTTATTAATAGATTTATATTATCCACTGACACTTCGTGATGGAATTGCATTTTTAATTTATTATTAGATTAAAACCAATATTTTTAGCTTTTCCACTTTTTTATTTGACCAGCGACCGGGTTTCGTCGTTACCGACATCATCAGACTGGTCAGACTCCAGTCTGATGATGTCGGTAACGACGAAACCCGGTCGCTGGTCAAATAAAAAAGTGGAAAAGCTAAAAATATTGGTTTTAATCTAATAATAAATTATTTTATTTATTGTTTCGGCATTAACTTTGTGGTAAGACATGTTACAATGATTAAAGAAAACACTTGTTTTTTACCACTTGAGTTTTATTATAGACTACATGTTTCAGAAGTTAAACTTCCATCATTCAGATCTGTATAATAACTATACAGACCTGAATGATGGAAGTTTAACTTCTGAAACATGTAGTCTATAATAAAACACAAGTGGTAAAAAAACAAGTGTTTTCTTTAATCATTGTAATTGAAGATATACATATTATTTTTTGACATCTCATCAAAGATGAAGAAGAATATGGAAGTCTGGGCATTTACGGGGCTTACGACCGTCATAGGCTGGTTTAAGTGATCACTTTACACACGTGTAACATTCACCAATTCTACTCATTATTGACAACCACACTACTCAAATTCTTGGAAGTTCTATATATATGAAATTTCTAAATTGTTTCATATATATATAGAACTTCCAAGAATTTGAGTAGTTTGGTTGTCAATAATGGGTAGAATTGGTGAATGTTACACGTGTGTAAAGTGATCACTTAAACCAGCCTATGACGGTCGTAAGCCCCGTAAATGCCCAGACTTCCATATTCTTCTTCATCTGTGATGAGATGTCAAAAAATAATATGAAAATAACTCCTGTAATTGGAGATAATCCAGATTTTGTGAACAAGTATTTGGACACACTCAAAATGTTGAAGATATACATATTTTGATTTTGTACACTATTCGTAGGACTCGATTAGAACATTTCATATTTTCACCTGGCATTGATAACATCTGTAGTTCTCAAAACTAGCCGTATTTAACAAGAGTTTTATATATTAACCTTTTTAAGACGTTGGTAAAAAAATGTACGTAGTTTTATACTAAATGGTTTTATATATTTTCAATATTCTTCATATTTAAATCATTTTTGCTTATTTATTTTTTTACAAAAATGTTAATAAAATTAGTATATAACCACTCACCGAGATTTTTACGTCTACCGGTTTCGAGACGTACCCGTCTCTTCGTCAGGACAATCACTAATACAGCACGCAAACAATACTACCCTTCACCACCATAGCACCATTTACACACTCAAAACTACACAAAATGTCTAACACATGTGATTTTTGGTCGACCCGAAGACCAACATGCACTATAGTTTTCAATACAGACATGCGTTACGAGCCGAGGTTAAACGTGCAAACGTGTAAATGGTTTTAAGTTATAGAAACCAGGGTTATATTTCCTATTTTTTAAATCTCTATCCACTCCTAGTGTTGCATAGGGCATCGCGTTGGATCTATAATGCAAATTATTTATGAATAATAGCATAAAGAGATACAGATATTTAGATATTAGGTGCATAGATGTAAGTGAAAGAACTCAGAGTGAAGGATATTACTGTTTTATAGAAATGGCAGTGGAGAAGGAAAAGTACGGGAAAAAGATAATAGCAGCAATGTCTAAGGCACTCGGGGTTGCTTACCGTACTTATACATGCTTAAACAGAGTAATATGTATGAGTCCCGTGAGGATAAAGTAACTTTCAATACATAAATAGTGGTATTTACTAAGCAAAAATTATAATATTTATTGTTTCGGCATTCACTTTGTGGTAAGACATAATGAAATTATAAATGAAAAAATTATTTTTTACCACTTGAGTTTTATTTATTTTAACGACTTGTTTCAAAGACGGAAGCAACTGTAGCTTCCAAAAATAAATATATCTCAAGCAGTAAAAATCTAGTGTTTTCATTTACAAGTAAAACTTAAATTAAAAATGGATAGATTTTACAACAAAGTGACTGCCGAATCAATTAATGAATTTTTTAATCTCTTTAAATATACATATTTTTAAATGTGAGTTATATTTCTGTAGCGCCGATACACACATGAAACGTTAAGGGAGCATTTTGCTGAAAAAAAAATATCAAGAAGAAGTCACGTGGAATAAAACATTATAGGAGAAGGCTTCGCCGTCAAAATGAGACATTTCGCTTGTGAACAAAGAAAGTTGGCAAAGCCTTCCGATCGAGCTAATCCGTTGCTAGTTGTCGTAAATATATGCTCGTTTGTTGTATCGGGGACAACGTTTCAGCACATTTTATTTTTTACAACATTTTAAGTGGGTTTAAATGTCGTTTCACAAATCTGGGTTTACTCCATTTAGGATTAATTTTCTTTCACATCTCAACATAGATGAAGAAGAGTATCGAAATCTGGGTATTCACAGGGCTTATAACATACAGTATAAGGAATGATATTTTTTAATAAACTAAGATTTTCTTAAAATACGAACCCTCCGATTTATATTATTTTATAATTGAAGTAAACATTTGATTTTACTATTATGGCAATAATCAAAGTTCAAATGTAATTTTTGACATTATATAAACTAATAGTTAAACACTTTAAACGCCATGGCCCCCCATGGCGTTTAAAGTGTCACCACCGGTGACCTCAATCAAGAGATATATTTTTAAAAAAATAATAACCATGGACCCATCGTCAAATCAAAACAATCTAAATATATTATTAAAATACGTAAATTACCAAAAAGTTTTTTTTTGTGAATTTCAAAATTTTAGTGTTGGCGGTTTACGTGTGTTTCTTCCAAATTAGTTTGTGCATGGTTTTTTTTTTTACAAAAATTTTAATAATATAAGTATATAACCACTCACCTAGATTTTCATGTCTACCGGTTTCGAGACGTAACCGTCTCTTCGTCAGGATAATCAGTACCACAGCATCCTGACCTGTCCTGACGAAGAGACGGGTACGTCTCGAAACCGGTGGACATAAAAATCTCGGTGAGTGGTTATATGCTAATATTATTAACATTTTTGTAAAAAAAATAAGTAAAAATGACTAACCACAAAGTAAATGCTTTAATATGGATAATATTGAGAATATTTCATATTACATTTCATTTAATTTTACCACTTATAACACAACTCGGTTGAAGCAATGGATAGACATTGTTTTATATTTAAGAATATTTAAAACAATACGTACTTTTTGCATGTGCCTTAAAAATTATTGCAAAATTTTACAAGAATTTGTGTATTTTTAAAAATAAAATTATGTTTTCATAAATCTATTCGAGAAGAACGAAGAGACACAGTTCATTGACTTTCATATCGCTCACTCCTTTCAAGAACGCCATAAAGCAAAAAACTTGATTTTTCAGGAGAACGTTTTTGATGTTTAAAAATATAATAAAATGTATTAAAAATAAATATCAAGCCACTTATTGAACTTTTTACTGTGCAACAGATATTTTTGGGTAAAACCTGAAGGTTTTTTCTCCATTTGAAAAATATTTGGTATATTTAAAAAAATAATTAAACAATACCTTTTCTTCAAAACTTGAATTCTGCCCTGTAGCGGGTAAATATTTAAAAAGTTAAAAATATTCCGCTTTTGCTGGGATATAGTACATTTTCTAAGCATTCCAAAAATATGCACCACTGAAAATGGACGATTTTTGATTTATGACGTTCTTGGTAGGATTGAGCGATATGTTTACAATATTTTCCCCACCACACGTAACTGCTTTAAAATAGTATATAAAGGGTGGAGTACCAATTATAATTTTTAAAGTAATACGTCGCGCTGTTTGTCCTTTAAGTTTTCAGTACTGAGTATTATTTGATCGGTTTGGTGACGTGTTTTCTTTTTGTTTTTACTCAATACTGATAAGAAGTCAAACATCGTGCTTCGGCTCAATTTATTGGCGTCGCTTTGCCTTTCTCGCCCTGATAATTTTGTAATTTTCGATAATAAATAATTATTTCCCATTGCGCGTTTCCGTCTTCCTCATCATCAGTGTTCCAGTATGTGTCAATATTCGAATTCAACTCAAATAAAAAGGTCTAGTTATGCGTAAAGTGACTGATGGGGACAGACTAACTTTTGTTTCGTTTTTAAGTTTTCAATTTAATTTAATTTGTATTGGCAATTATGAAATAATGCATCTCCATTTCATAATAATTTGCAACCTACATATGTAGATATTTCTCGCTTGGTGAAGACGCTTCACAATTATGTATCTCAGTTATGAAATACATCTTAATACGATAGTTGAGTTCGGTGAACTTTGTTGCGGTGCATTAAATTCGGTGTCGGTTTTTGATATTATTATTCATATTGATTTTAATTAATATATTACTCTTTTCATTGATTTATTCGGCAGTTGCTTTGTGCGATACGGTGCTTGAAAATCATGCGTAAAGCAACGAAACACGTCAGCTGTCCAAACTCAAAACACAGTAAGGGACATTTTTTGTAAAACGTTTTTTTTGCATTTTTGGACTAAGTAGAATCTACTTAGTCCAAAAATGCAAAAAAAAACGTACTACAAAAATAATGTCCCTTACTGTGTTTTACGTTTGGAAAGCTGACGTGTCACAATAGATTTAAAGATATAGTAGCATTTACTAAGTAAAACTTAAATTAATAATATATTACTCTTTAGTGCATATTTTTATACTGGCAGTGAGTAAAAGCAAACAATGTGTTGGGTTGTGGTCCTATGGTTAGTGTCGCGGACTCTTGAGCCTGGGTTCGAACCCACTAGAGTGGGTTCGAACCAAATTTAATTATTAAATTATCACAAAATTATTATTCAATTTAATTTTGTGATAATTGTTACGCCTTATTACGTCATACTTTTAAAAAATGTCATGACAAGTCGAAACAATTGATTCAAGTTTTTATTTTATGTTTATTAATATATTAATACCGTAAAAAATCTTAAGCTATTGGTAGTAGACTGCAATTTGATACCTATTTTTAATAATGAGCCGATAAGGCTCACATATAGTATGAAATTCAAGTATTTTTGTAAAACATAAAAATACGAATATTTCTCTTTATAAAATATCCAAAAAATATTTTTCTTATTACATTAATTGCTTTATAAAGTATAACCCTAGATTACGGGATATTCGTATAATTTACGACGGCCATCCAATATGTGGGGGAAAATGCTATTTCAATAAGTTGTTCAATATTTTTTGTGACACGTTTTAAGTGCATAGAAAAGATACCAAAGTCTTTGTTGAAGTGATATTGTTATAATTTTGGATAAAGTAAGAACTCAACTAGTGTTTTATTCTTAAATAAGTGAAAGTGATGTGTCATTGTGAGTTTGGAAGAAGAAAGAAAGAAGAAACTGGAACATAAAGGTAGGCGTTTAATTTTTAGAACTCCCTTTAATGTATATATTATTTATTTATTGATTATACGAAATTATATTTTATACTTAAAAAACATAAAAATCGAATTTTGTGAAAATTACGCCTTATTACGACATTCGTTTAAAAATGTCATGACAAGTCGAAATCATTGTTTCAAGTTTTTATTTTATTAATATTTTTAAACCATAAAGAAGATCTTTAACCATTGGTTTCCAAACTCTTTTAGCCCACTTAACCCTTTTCATAGTCAAAACATTCCAACAGTCCCCCTGGGTAAAAAACTAAATTATTGCATTATTAATGAAAAATTACGAAATTCATTTTGATACCTTGAATGGCAGGTAAGTGTAAAAATAAAATATAAATGAAATATTTTATTGAAAAATTATTTTCTGCCCGTTCGGAGTCTTATTTTAAATAAAAAATAATATGATGACTGAGTAAAATGGAAAATTTCTACCGTTGACGCAATTTATTTTAAAATTAGTTAATAACTTTTAATTTTCATTTGTTATAACTTCCATATTAATAAAAATATGACTTTTTTATTTAACCTTGTACGGACGTCATTAAGGAACCCAAAATTTATTTTAATTTATCACGTAAACATTAAACTAAAATTAACATATACTTAATTGAAATAAGAAAGGAATGCAAGCTGAGATAAGCATTATCGATAAAATTAAGAAAGGTATGTTGAGATGGTTTGGATATGTAGAACGAATGAGTGAAGAAAGAACGGTTAAACAAATTTATGAGGCGAATGTTAGTGAGAAAAGAAGCAGAGGAAGACGGAGAAAAACATGGCACGATCAGGTATGCCAAATACTTGAAAGTGGTCAGGTTAGGAGTCGTAACAATCGGCGGGTATGTATGAGGAGATGCATGAACGTGGAAGAGGCGAAGAATATTTGCAAGGACAGAGTGTGGCGCTCTAATCTCTCTGCCTACCCCTGCGGGGAAGCGGCGTGATGGTTAGTTAGTTTTTTTTTTTAATTGAGTGCAATACATTGGTGATATTGTGAAATTTAAAGAAGAAGAAAAACTGGAACTTAAAGGTATATATGTATTTATTTATAAATATGTACACCTTCATGATCCAGTTTTTTTTTCAAACATAGAGGTAGTCTATGAAAAAAATATATAACGATAAAGACGATCCCTTAAACGAATGTGCGGAAAATCAGATTTTTTTATTGATTATTTGATGGCACAACGTGATGCAATAGTTACGCAATAAATGTAATATCATTATGTCACCGATTCTCTGCAAGGGTAGGCAGAGAGAATGGACCACCACACTCTTCTGTGCCCGCAAACACTCCTCGTTTCCTTCACATCCACATATCTAGTCGTACATTCCCTCCGATTACCCAGACTTTTGACACTGCCAGATTTTAGGTTCTGATTGATCTGATCATGCCAAGTTTTCTTCAGTCGTCCTCGTTCTGTTTTCCCGCTCACATTCGCCACATGTATTTTCTTAGTCTTTCTCTCGCTATCCATTCGCTCCACATGTCCATACCACTGTAAAGAACTCTTCCTAATCTTTTAAATTATTTTTTGTTCAGCCTTACATTCCTTTCTTATATCTTCGTTTTTAATTCTGTCATACAATGATTTTCCACACATTCGTCTGAGGGAGCGCATTTCAACAGCATTCACTGTGCTTTCATAAAATGCAAACTCTTTAAATTTGTAAGCAATAATTTGAAACGCATTTACTAAACCAGTTATTTCATAATCAGTTGTCACCTGTTGTATTTAATTATAATATTATTGTTCGATGTATTAAATGAGAAGAATTTAAATGTTTTTTTATAAGATCGGGTCAGGGTAAATAAACGGAAATAAATATATGATTTTATTTGTCCGCCTACATAGCGTAGTGGTCAGCGTATTCGGCTACCATGCTTGCGATCCTGGATTCGATTCCCAGGGGGGTCAATTAAATATAGGATATTTTTCACTGTAATATTTACTAATCAACTTTTCTTCATATATTAAACGATCAAGATAACGCTATTTATTTATAAATGATGCAGTACCTTATTCACCATTGTGTGCGGATGAGAGTTATAAGAACCCAATGGTTCATAAGGCACTGTATATAAAGACAGTTTTATCTTGATAGTAAGCACATGAAGGAAAGGTGATCAGCCTTAATTATATGCGCTTCAGGGACCAGTCCAGAGTAATATTAAATAAATATTAGAGTGTAAAATCACTAAAAAAAATTCTCACCCCCCTGGGAATCGAACCTAGGACCTCCAGCACGGTAGCTTAACACGCTGACCATTACACCACGGAGGCCGATAAATTACCCAACAGTAATCAATTTTATTTTAACAAATAATTTATAAAGGTACATACTTGATTGGCGTGAATGCTGTTAATTGTCTCCTTCTTGTGTGCCATGGTCCTCCTTGCTGAGGGTCGAGACCATCCTGTCTTCTTCTTCTTAAAACACTATGTGGTTGTCTTCCACCTTTACTGATACTTCACAATCCACATCACCCAACCACTGATGAACTCGTAGCGCCTTGATTCAGTCAATCTATCGAGCAGTTGATTTTCGCCTACGATCTTACAACCCCTACCATCACTATTTGCCCACACTAGATCCCTCCTGTTCCCAACACAGATTCAAATAAAACATATTTAATTAGCTAGAAGAAACAAAAATCCACTAAATTATCTATAAACCTTGTACATAATAAGCATGGTAAATAATAAATGTAATTCCCATCTAAAAAAACCATCACTATTAACGTTAAAAGTCTGTCACTGTTTCTTCTGCAAATATGTCCGAAAAACTGAAAAACTCATATCAAACACAGAAGAAAATCTGACACCTATATTTATCTCTTTAACGAAAATGTTTGTTCTTCTTATACCTTATATATTTGTAGTTCACAAAACTTGGAGCATACGTCGTCAACACCATATCTCGAAAGCATCAAATCTTTGCTTCTCACGTGGTTTTAAACTTACATATAGTCCATGATTCATTTCCATATATGAATATAGGAAAAAAACAGTGTCCTCACACGTCGAGTGATAATTTAATAAGCTTTGCTTAAAAAAATATGCGTATAAGTTAAGAATATAAATATAAATATTACGTAGAAATCGACCACATTTTGAAGGCATTAAATGATTGTTTCTCACTGGATTTTAAATTTCAAGTCCATGATTCTGCCCCATATAGGGATACAGGGAAAAATAGTTCACTCACTTATCGAATTATATTTTAATATTATTTGATACGAAAATATGCGTTTTAAATATAAACTTAAATACTGCGTAGAAATTGTGACAATAATAATGACGCACTTTCAAGCATTGGCGCTTGCATTATTTAATAGAAAATCACTTGAAAACGAAACAACATGTACGAAATTTAAGAGTAACATATTTTAGAATACGAGAAACTCACTATTTTTTTTACACAATATAAATACAGATCTGTATCGACAGATTCGATTGATTTTAAGTAAACAGGTCCGAACTAGACCGCTCTAAATGCGGGCCCACCGAAAACTGAGGAACAGTGAAGCTTATAAAGAAAATTTTCGAAATCACGTAGGCACCTATGTACAACAATAACAAATTCAGCCGGATACTTTTTTTTATTATTGTATTATAAGGTTTTTTTGCATTTAACAATATCGCGTTGTGGTCCCGTGGCTAGTGTCGCGGACTCTTGAGTCATAGTTTCTCGGTTCGAACCCTCTCTATTACAATTTTATACCTGATTTTAATAACGAGCTGCTTAGGCTCACAGAAATATTATGCAGTTGAAGTATTTTTGTAAATAATAAAAACACAAATATTTTTTTTTTTAATAAAAAAAAAAACAAACTAACCATCACGCTGTTTCCATGCACGGGTAGGCAGAGAGAATATAAAGCCACACCAATCTGTTTTTGCACACAATCTTCGCCTGTTCCACATTCATACATCTGTTCATACATACACGCCGATCATTCTGGCCCCTGACTTGACCACCTTTAATTATATAAAATACGATAATGCCAAATTTTTCTCTGTCTTCCTCTGCTTCGATTACCAACTTTATTGGCCTTATAAATTTATTTACCTTTTCTTTTTTTACTCATTCGATTTACATGTCTAAATTATTTTGATACACATAATAAAATATACCCTTAAGGTATGACGTGTATTGATTTATTTTTGCATACATAATAACGAATAAAAATTAAAATAATGTGCCCTCGCTGAGTTATCCCGTGCCGAGGACACAATATACAAATTTATTTATAAAATTATGTTAGACAATGGTTTGTGCAATCAAATACGACACGACTGAATAATCCATATATGAATATAACTTTCATATACAACATTTTGAGTGTGTCCAAATACTTGTTCGCAAAATCTGGATTATCTCCAATTACAGGAGTTATTTTCATATTATTTTTTGACATATCATCAAAGATGAAGAAGAATATGGAAGTCTGGGCATTTACGGGGCTGACGACCGTCATAAGTAGGTTTAAGTGATCACTTTTGTTTAAACTTAGAAAGAAACAGATGTCGTGTAAAATGTTTACTCTGAGAAGTAATTATATTTCGTCACTTGTTAAAGAAAATTTTATTTACAGCTTTAAAAAAAATTATAATAATTTATATTATTTTTTGATCAAAAGAGGTATGTCTTAGATTTTGTGTTATGGATCTTGTAGTTCTATGTACGTTACCGTAAAGTGTAAATTGTGATTTGTGGTTATACTTTTTTTGTATTTTAAATCTCAATAAAGACTTTGTAAGAAAAAGATCGATAATAAAGACATGTTGATTGTGAAAATTGAAATTTAAAAAAAATGAGTAGATGATTTCACCATAGTGGTAAGCACTCTACTGCCATGCTGGAGGTCCCGGGTTCGATTCCCAATGGGTTCCAAATAAATATTATTAATTTTTCAAATATTTATTTAATATGACCCTGGACTGGTACCAGCAGCGGAAGGCTGATGAACCTTTCCTTCGTGTATTTAATGATCAAGATGACAGTGTTTTATCCGATGCAACACTGCCCTATGCACCATCGTGTGCGGATAAGGGTAAGAAGAAGAACATTCACCATTGTAACCTTGTTTGACAACCACACTACTCAAATTTAATGGTCATACAATAAAGTCATACATAAATGATCAATCTCACGACGTTCCATGATTAAGTTAATTACAGCCATCTATAATTGGATTAAGGAAGCTTTTATTTAGCGAAGACTCTTTTTATTTGTGTACAAGATTCAAACCCAAATTATTTAACATACTGAGAAACTTATTTTACATATTTTACACACTCAATGTGGAGCGAATGGATAGCGAGAGAATGGCTAAGAAAATATATGTGGCGAATGTGAGTGGGAAAACAGAACGAGGACAACTGAAAACGACTTGGCACGATCAGATCAATCAGAACCTAAAATCTGGTGGTGTCGAAAGTCTGCGTAATTGGAGGGCGTGTATGACTAGATGTATGGATGTGAAGGAGGCGAGGAGTGTATGACAGGACAGAAAAGTGTGGCGTTCCATCCTTTCTGCCTACCCATGCGGGGAAGCAGCGTGATGGTAATAGTAGTAGTAGTATACACTCAAAATTTTGTGAATAAAATAAGATACAAAAATCATGTTCACGGGTTGCCGAGTATGAAAAAAAATCGGTTTGGATCTTGGATGTATACATATAAAACTTATAAAAGTGACTCTGCTAAATAAAAACTTTACTCATCCGACCATAGATGGCTTCAATGATAAAACGCTGATTTTGATACAAGTATTCAGACACACTCAAAATGTTGTGGATTGCTAGTACACAATTAAAACTATGGCTATAAAATATATTTTAAAAAAAACTAACCAACCATCACGACGCTTCCCTGCAGGGGTAGGCAGCGAGAATCGAACGCTACACCACTCTGTCTTTTCAAACATTCTTCGCCTCTACATTCACGCATCTCCTCATACATACCCGACGATTATAACGACTCCTGACCCGGCCGCTTTCAAGTATTTGACATACCTGATTGTGCCAAGTTTTTTTCGGTCTTCCTCTGCTTCTTTTTCCAACTACATTCGTCTCATAAATTTGTTTAACCGTTCTTTCCTCACTCATACGTTCCACGTGTCCAAACCATCACAACACACCTTTCTTAATTTTATCGATAATGCTTATCTCAGCCTTGTATTTTATCCTTACATCTATCATACATCGTTTTGTCGCACATTCATCTGAGAAATCGCATTTTGACTGCATTTAGTCTACTTTATCCTTCTTTTGCCAACTCCATGCTTCACTTCCATACATTGTTTTACTGTAATTAGAATATTACCAAGTAAAAATAATTTTTAAATGGATCGGTATTATCACATAGTGACTGGCGAATCAATTAATAAAATTATTTGGTAAATTCATCAACGTAACGACACATTGATTGCATTTAAAAAAATAAAATAAAACCCTTATCCGCTCCCCAATGGTGCATAGGGCACTGAGTCATATAAACGCAGTGTTATCTTGATCGTTTACACATGAAGGAAAGGTGATTAGCCCACCGCTTCAGGTACCAGTCCAGGGTAATATTGAATAAATACTACAGTGAAAAAATCACTAATATTTATTTGACCCCCCTGGAAATCGAACCCGGGACCTCCAGAACGGTAGCCGAGCGTGCTGACCATTACACTACGGAGACGGGCAAAACAATAATTTTTATATTTGTATTCTACAATTCTGTATGACGATTAATTTTATTTTTAACAGAAAACAGTCGAGAAACGTGTCGTTGTTGCGTCACATGTTGTTGATCTGTCATTGCGCCATCAATTTCGCGTGCGTTTGACATTTTCAGAGAGCGAAATGATATTTTCATCTTAAATTTATCCGGAACCGAAAAAAGGTAAAAAAAAAACTATTTTTCCTGTATAACTGACGTTTAAACGAACGGTGCAGAAGTGCAGAAATTTTAGAATTAATACTTTGTTTTAAAATCATTGCAAATCTTTTAATATGAAACTTAATTAAAATATCTACCGGTTTCGAAGCTAATCGCTTCTTTTTAAATATTTCTTACTCCTTCATAATTTATCCAATATAGGTCAAAAATTTAAGAGTTGATACAATTTTAATCTGTATTATTTTTAAACCCCGTATCGCCCACTCCTGTCAAGAACGTCATAAATCAAAAATCGACAATTTTCAGTTGTGCATGTTTTCAAAATGTCCAGAAAATGTACTTTATCCCAGCAAAAGCGGCATATTTTTAACTTAATATTTACCCGCTACAGGGCAGAAAGTGTTGTTTCTGCATTTTAAAGAAAAGGTATTGTTTAATTATTTTTTTAAATATACTAAATATTTTTCAAATGGAGAAAAAACCATTAGGTTTTACCTAAAAAGATCTGTTGTACAGTAAAAAGTTCAATAAGTGGCTGGATATTTATTTTTAACACATCAAAGATGAAGAAGAATACGGAAGTTTGGGTATTTACAGGGCTGACGACCGTCATAGGCTAGTTTAAGTGATTACTTTACACACGTGTAACATTCACCGAATCTACCCATTATTGACAACCACACTACTCAAATTCTTGGAAGTTCTATATATATATATATATATATATATATATATATATATATATATATATATATATATATATATATATATATATATATATATATATATATATTTTTTGTCTAGCCTCACACCAGTCTTATGATGCCGGTTACGACGAAACCTGGTTGCTGGTCTAATAAAATTCATGTGTAAAAAATTAAATAGTTGTATTTTTATTAAATTATATTTTGAATATTAAAAACAAACTTAGTAGACCTTAAAAATCAGTGTTTGATTTTAATATTTAATCCATTTAAGTATAACCATATCTTTAATTTACCCAACAGCTAAGCATGCATCATTATAAATAAATGTTTGAACACACTCTTTGACCGTGGACGCCCAACGCCATACATAATTTACGAGTATATTATTTTCTCTTTGATAAAGCGGGTTATTTCAACAATGTCCTCCAAATCACCTGTCATACTGTAATGTGTAGCGTAATAGAAGTGCGGACTCCCTGTGGGGGGAGGGTGGCCTGTAGGTGGGTGTGGGGGGAGGGGTGGCCTTAGGAGGCTACAAGGGTTATGTGTTGTAGGCCGGGAGGGTGGAAAAAATGGGGAAAACGTCTTTGGAAGGGTGACCATGTTAATCCTATTTTGTTTCTATTTGATTTTTTTTACGATACACTATTTATATGTACTTATTTATTTTTTTTACAAAAATGTTAATAATATTAGTATAAAACCACTCACCGATGAGTGGTTATATACTAATATTATTAACATTTTTGTAAAAAAATAAATAAGTAAAAATGACTAACCACAAAGTAAATGCTTTAAATATTAATAATATTGAGAATATTATTTGTATTTGGAAAGGATACATATCACTTACTCCTTTCAACAACATCAAATAAAAACTAATTTTTCAGGAGATCGTTTTTAAAGTTAAAAATATACTGAAATGTATTAAAAATAAATATCAAGCCACTTTTTGAACTTTTTACTACGCAACAGTTCATTGTAGGTAAAACCTGAATGTTTTTTCTCCATTAGAAAAATATTTAGTATATTTAAATAAACAAAAATTAAACAATACCTTTTCTTCAAAATGCAAAAACAACACTTTCTGCCCTGTGGCGGGTAAATATTAAGTTAAAAATATGCTTCTTTTGCTGGGATATAGTTCATTTTCTGGGCATTTTGAAAACATGCACAACCGAAAATTGATGATTTTTGACATATGACGTTGTTGAAAGGAGTGAGCGATATATCGAAGATTTAAGTTTTGGACTGACGTTTCTTGGTGGAACTGCATTTTATGGAATAATATAACAACTATGTAGTTTTTTCCACATTAATTTTATTTGACTAGTAACCGGGTTTTGTGGTAACCGACATCATCAGACTGGTCTGATGATGTCGGACTGGTCATGTGGAAAAAACTACAAAGTTGTTATTTTATTCAATAATTGAATATATTAGAGAAAAAATAACAGAGTAAACGGTGTTGAAATGCGCACCCTCAGACGAATGTGTGGAAAATCACTGTATGACAGAATTTAAACGAAGATAAAAGAAAGAAAAATTAGGCCGAATTAGGGATAATTGAAAAGATTAAGAAGAGTTATTTACGGTGGTATGGACATGTGGAGCGAATGGAAACGAGAGAATAACTAAGAAAGTAAATTTGGCAATGTGAAAGGGAAAACACAACTAGAACGGCCGAAAAGTCTTGATTGATCTGATTGTGTCAAGTCTTTTTCGGTCGTCCTGGTTCTGTTTTCCAGTTCACATTCGCCACATATATTCTCTATAAATCTCTCGTTATCCATTCGCTCCATATGTCCATACCACCGTAAAGAACTCATTCTAATGTTTATAATTATTCCTTGTTCAGATTTACACCCATTTCTACATATAAAAAATAAACTATGAATATATAACTTTTTTTTTCAACTCTGATTTTAATAATAAAATAGTTTTTTTATAGTTTTGTTGTAGTTGAGAATTTGACCTTTAATGATTGGTCACACGATTGGGTTATGCGTCTCGTTCTATTACACTTGCCTTACCGATAGTGCTGTCTCTTCCACTCTCGCCTTGAGTTTGCCATAGCGAGTCGAGATTCTCAGATAGCTGAATTACTATTTTTATCTGAAGGATAAGGTTCTATGTGCACAAATATCTAAGAAATGTAATAAAAAATATTGCAACATTTTTTCAATCTCAAATAAATACTCATTAATCGCTTCAAAAATATAAAGTCTTAAGGCGGGGTAGTAAATAGCCTGTGAGCTAATTTTCTTAACACCCTGGTAACATTTAACATGATTTAATTTTTTGCTTAAAACACCGTTTTTGTATTGAAAAACTAAAAGTTTTGAAAAGAAAAAAGTTATTGAAGGAGTTATAAAAAATATATTTTCAATTCGTGTTTTTTTTATTACTCTTTATTTCAATATATATTCTAAAAAAATGTGCGCGGATAACACGTGTGGCTTTTCGAGTAGCCGGTCGCGTATTGCATTGAATGTTTGTGAGTACGTCCTTAATGCTGTTTATTTAGTAGACAGCTTTTAAGATTATTAAATCATAATTTTTTAAATCTGCACAAAAATATTTGATTAAACTCTCAACTATAAAAATATTATTTATAAAATAAAATAAAATATGTACGGAAAAAAATATGCAGCATAAATAAAGAAAAAATAGCGTTAGTCGTCTTAATATGCAAAATATTTCGTAAAGTATTTTATATATTACACATAAATAAAGATTTCAACTCTCTTACTTCAGGAAGATTAGAATACATACTCTTTACTTTCAAATATTATTACATATCGCTCACTCCTTTCACGAACGTCATAAATAAAAAAACATGATTTTTCTGGAGAACGTTTTTAAAGTTTGAAAATATTACACAATGTATTAAAAATAAATATCAAGCCACTTATTGAACGTTTTACTGTGCAACAGATCTTTTTAGGTAAACCCTGAAGGTTTTTTCTCTATTTGAAAAATATTTACTTAAAAAAAAATAATAATTAAACAATACCTTTTCTTCAAAGTGCAAAAACAACACTTTCTGCCCTGTAGCGGGTAAATATTAAGTTAAAAATATGACTCTTTTGCTGGGATATAGCACATTTCCTGGGCATTCCGAAAACACGTACAACTGAAATTTGACGATTTTCGATTTCTGACGTTCTTGAAAGGAGTGAGCGATATGTATTAATTACTGAAATGATACAATTAATTGTAGAGGTCCTCACCAAAAAGTTACATTTCCTATATTGCACAAAAATACTTTAAATCCAAATCTATTCTGTTTACTGTATTCTATCGAAATCTTAATTAAAGTTGCGACAAAACGTGACCAATCCTGTGTTAAACCATTATGCAATCATTAAATCGCACCAAAACGTTACAATTTTACAGGATAGAATTCCTGATTACTTAAAATCATTTATAAAGGAAATGTAACGTTTTGGTAAGGACATCCAGAATTATTATTTTTAGTATAGATCCATGTAATTTTGAGGCCTCCCTAAGTCGAAGTATGTACATATTACGGGTTAAAGTTTTTTCGAATCAAAATACTCCGAGCATTTTGCCCTCTCACGGTCCTGCGCTGTAACGATATTAGTACTCAAAATCAAAGGCAGAGTACCCCCAAATCAAAGGCAAATGGGACCCAGACGAAAGGCAGATGTACCCAGAAACGTATTACGTTTTGCGAGTCATCTGCATAGAGGCAATTCCGAGGCAATTATTTAAGAAAATGTTTGAAGGGAAACCTTTCCTCGGACTAACTATTCCCATCATTATCTTTTTATTCTATCTCTTCAGTTTTCTTAGTATGACAAACTCGAGTAATTTTATACAATTTATTTTTATTATTTCAACAGACAAAAAGGTCGTAATTCAGACAAAAAATAAGTTTTTTAAAATCTAAGATTCCTCAGCATAAAAAAAGATTTTTTCCAACAGTACGTTTTGAGTGTCCAAACACTTGTTTATAAATCAGGGTTTCTCCTCTTAGGACTTATTTTTACATTTTGACATCGATGAAGAAGAATATGTTTTTTTTTTGGTATTTATAGGGCTTACATCCTGTCATATCGCTTACTCCTTTCAAGAACATCATATATCAAAATCGTCAATTTTTAGTTGTGCACGTTTTCGGAATGCCTAGAAAATGTACTGAATCCCAGCAAAAGCGGCATATTTTTAATTTAATATTTACCCGCTATCATCTGTATCTCTTCTGATCACCCAACCGTCCTGTAATTAGCGATCAGGTTAATAACATCACGGCGATTCTATTCAGTGCCCCGTACCAATTGGCTGGAGATAGAGATTAAGTAAGATTTTCGGGTAATACATCCAAAATCAAACTAAATTATTCGATTGAATTTTACTTTAATTAATTTTACTTAATTTTACTTCTATTTTCTTTGTATTTCTCCTTTCAAGAACGTCATAAATCAAGAATCGTAAATTTTCAGTTGTGCGTGTTTTCGGAATGCCCAGAAAATGTACTATATCCCAGCAAAAGAGACATATTTTTAACTCAATATTTACCCGCTACAGGGCAGAAAGTGTTGTTTATTGCATTTTAAAAAGGTATTGTTTAATTAATACTGAATATTTTTCAAATGGAGAAAAAACATTCAGGTTTTACCTAAAAAGATCTGTTACACAGTTAAAAGTTCAATAAGTGGCTTGATATTTATTTTCAATACATTTCATTTTATTTTTAAACTTTAAAAACGATCTCCTGAAAAATCAAGTTTTTTCATTTATGACGTTGTTGAAATAAGTGAGCGATATGTCAATGATACACACATGCAATATTCACCATTCCACCCATCATTGACAACCACACTACTCAATTTTTTATAACACCTAGATACACATGTAATAAATCTCAGGAAAACACAGATTTGTGAACAAATATTTGGACACACTCAAAATATAGTGAATAAAAGTAAGTGGTTAAATTATAAGCTGTATGAAAAATGTACAATCATATTTTCAGGTGTTTCCCAGAATTTAAAAATAATCCGCGGTTCGAATCTTGCGTACATCCAAATAAAAGGGTATGAGCTAAATAAAACCTATCTCAATCCAACACAGATGGCTGTTGTGAACTCATGTGTGTCATTCCATCAAGGCGTTCCAAAGATTTGAGTAGTGTGGTTATCAATCATGTGTAGAATGGTGAATGTTGCTTTTGTGTAAAGTAACCACTTAACCAGTCTATGACAAGTCGTAAGCCCTGAAAATACTTAGACATCCATAAAAATATAATAACTAGAAGTTTATGTCAGGATAGACGAATGTGGCGTTCCGTCTTTTTTAGCTACCTTTACAAATTAGCGACGTTGTGATTGTCTTCTTCATCTTATTCAAACCCTTATCCGCTCCCCAACATAGGGTATAGGGCACTGCATCATATAAACTCAGTGTTATTTTGTTCGTTTACACATAAAGTAAAGGTGATCAGCCCTCCGCTTCAGGTAGATACCAGTACAGGATAATATTGAATAAATATTACAGTGAAAAATCACTTATATTTATTTGATCCCCCCCCCTCCTGGGAATCAAACCCGGGATTTAAAATATTTATTAATGTTTATTAATAATAATAATAAAACCCTTATCCGCACCCCAATGGTGCATAGGGCACTGTGTCATACAAACGCAGTGTTATCTTGATCGTTTACACATGAAGGATAGGTGATCAGCCCTCCGCTTCAGGTACCAGTCCATGGTAATATTGAATAAATATTACAGTGAAAAAATCACTTATATTTATTTTACCCCCTTGGGAATCGAACCCGGGACCTCCAAAACGGTAGCCGAGCGTGCTGACCATTACACTACGGAGGCGGACAAATTTATTTAATATTAGTTAATACCTGGACTAGTTCCTGAAGCGCAGGAGTAATCACTTTGCCTTCCTATAGGTAAAGTTCAATATGACACTGCGTCAATACGATACAGTGTCCTATGCACCATTGGGTGGGAATAAGGGTAAGAAGAAGAAGAAAAGTGGAAATGTCTAGCAAATGAATTAAATAATAATATTTTATTGTAACTTTACTAAAATGAAAATTAAATAAATAAACGTTTATGTAAATACAGACGAATGTGGCATTCCATCCTCTCTCGCTACCCCTACAGGATAGCGGCATAATGGTAGTAGTATCAGTTAAAAATGTGGTAAAACTTTGTCCAGATTTGTTTCCATTGGGCGCAGTAGAGCAGCTAGCAGCATATTTATCTAATATGATCAAATTATCCCGCCTTTATTTCGCCTACATAACTAATTGAGCCTATTCGCGTTATACCTACAACGTTTCATTATTGGAATCATTTATTTTTTATATAAGACTTGCACGCAGCCGTCTACGTATGGTACTCTCCTCTATGTAGTGTGCGCTTTGGCCGATGGTGGTTTTAGGAGGCTTTCCTTTAATTTGTGATACTGGAATCAAGTCGGTGTGGCGTTTTATGGACTCGGCGTAATATGTATATAATAATATGGGGGAGAGTGGGGTGGGTTGTCGATCGTTTCGTCTAGATACCACACACGACAAGTGAAAAAGTTCAAATAGTTTGCAGGAACGGCTGAGGCGATTGGGCAAGATTTACTTTGAGTAACTGACTTCAAATACAAGGCAAGTCAGTGCTGATTTGGTGATTTTTCTTTTTCTGCTTGGTGTAGGCACTGTGGTCTGTTTTTAAGAGGGATTTGCCCCGTTGTCGATTCCCAACTTATTGTATGAATTTATTTAAATAACAATTTTAAACATATTAACATTTTTTGCAGACACCCACCAAGCCACCTTGTGTGTCTTGTCGGTGGAGTACATTTTAAAGTTTTTAACCATTTTGACCATAAAGAAGAGAGAAGAAATGAAATAAAATTAACTCTTGATCATTTACCCATTCCTTTATTTTGCCTTTGACTTCTTACATCCGTCGGCAAACAAATCAAAAATGTTCAGAACGATATGTTGTAGTGTTCGACTCCCATATTTTTGTTAATTCTTGGGACTATCAAACCTTCGTTATATGTAAATTGTGTATCATGGCTGTGTTCTAAAATACAGAAAAGCCTGGAAGCAGTATGTGGACTCTATATACTTCACATATGGAGCGAATATGGTTGAATTAAATAAAAATAATGGTTTTCATGGCATGTGGGCACCGTAAAATAATAACCTCGACTGTTGACTGCTCTGTAAACACCCAGACTTCCATATTCTTCTTCATCTTCGTTGAGATGTCTAGAATGAAAATGAACAAGTTAATGTGGAGGTCCTCACCAAAATGTCCATTATAAATGATTTGAAGTTTTCAGGAATCCTTGCTTGTGGAATTGTTACGTTTTGGTGCGATTTAATGATTTCATATTGGTTTAACACAGGATTGGTAACGTTTTGTCGTAGGTACATTTAATTGATATTTGGTTAGAATACAGCAAACAGAACACAGTAATACAGTAATACAGTAATATTGGAAATGTAGCTTTCTAGTTAGGACCTCTATAAATTTAAATGAAATAATGTCTTGTCCCTGAGTCCACCCCTACGTCGTACATAATAATGTAAGGAAATGCGTGTCAGAAACTACCCTTACTGCTCGCTAGTCGCTGCTCGCTACTCACTACTCATATAAAACCTTTAGGTCGATTCTTTCGCTGTTCTTAGAAATGTTTTCATTTAAAACCAGTGTTAAATCCACGTGTGGGTGTCGCTATAGCCCGTGCGGGTGGTACGCAGATATGAATAATAAATATATTATTTTTATAGGTACTCCGAGTTCACCCCCTAAAAACCTTGGTAAATCATTAATGGACGTCTACGCAAACATTATTTTGTATTTTACCATTAAATTGGTTACACTTTTAAATGAAAGAATTAGTCAAATTTAAAATCGATTTAATTTTCTTATATGTTTGAAATTGTAAAAGGAAAACACTTGTTTTTTTACCACTTAAGTTTATTTTATAAGCTATGCTTCCATCTTCAAGTCTAAATATAAACTTTTCTTAAATGGTTTCCGCACATATGTACTTTGTGGCACATTTTAAACTTTATAAAATTAAACAACTTTGTGTTAACCACTTTTTTATTATAAGTACACTTTAACCGACCGGTTTCAACAAGAACCTTGTCATCATCGGGGTTTATTAAATTCTGAAACATTAAAATATTAAAATACTCATTGTTAATTAAATACATTCCCTTACACTCCCTGTCTTGATAAAGAAGCGGTTAGCTTTGAAACCGGTAGACATTATAGTTAATTTAATTAATGCATTGAAATAGCATTAAGGAATAAGGGAATGTAATTAACTATGAGTATTTTAATATTTTGATGTTTTAGAATTTAATAAACTCTGATGACCGGTCGGTTAAAGTGTACTAATAATAAAAAAGTGGTTAAGACAAAGTTGTTTAATTTTATAAATATAAACTGTTTATATTTATACCTGAAGATGGAAGCATAGCTTCCGAAAATAATAGTCCTAATATAATAATGTATAACTCAAGTGGTAAAAAAACAAGAGTTTTATTTTCACAATTTCATCGTGTCTTACCACAAAGTGAATGCCGAAACAATAAATCTATGTCTTCAAATTCTTTACATTCATAAATGAGTATAAAGTTTACAATACGCATTAATCTTCTTTTTCTTCTTCCTTCTTATAGATCCTCGATCTGTCTGTTACATTATCCGTCTTTTGTGACGTGGACTGCCATCTGTGATGCCGCTTTTGCTGGGATATAGTACATTTTCTGGGCATTCCGAAAACATGCACAACTGAAAATTCTCGATGTTTGATAAATGACGTTTTTAAAAGGAGTGAGCGATATGTGTCAATCGGTTTGACAAATATCTTGTATATTCTTGCTTTGCTATGAATATTCATATACTTATTCTTCCAGATTTTTTTCTCTTAGGCATCCTGATATTGCCACTGCTTTATTGACTTGTCTTAGAGTCTCATCATCTTCTTTTTTGTGTTACTGTTCATTACTGAGGGTTGTGACCCTTGTTGAAGCAATGACTCTTCTCTAGTTATCCAGGTTAAAATCGTTAAAATCTATATTAGGTTAAAATCGTTAAAAACAATAAAAATGTATTAAAAAAGAACTCCACCGACAAGACACACAAGGTGGCTTGGTGGGTCTCTGCAAAAAAATGTTCTAAATATGTTATAAATTATGATTTAAATATATGTATACAAATAAAAAAAACATTAAAAAAATTCCTTGACGTGCGGTGCACGTAGCACTCAAACCACCGAGGTGCCTACTGCTATCTCAACTTAATCGGTCGTATGGGGGATATTCCTCTCTCTCTCTCTCTCTCTTCCTCTCCAGGCTACCAATCACAACCAGGCATTCCAGGCTATCTTCATTGCCACTCGCAACGTGTCCAAAGAACTGAAGAATCTGTCGTGTACAGACACTGGCCAGGTCAAACCATCCAAGTACAACTCCTGACTAATGAACCCGTTGGTGCGTCTAGCTATCCATGGATTTCAGAGCGTGCGCTCAAAAAGCAAGAAAGTATTGTTTTAACCCTCTGTTACAGACTAGATATTTTTTGAATTACCTAACGTCCAAGTGACTCTGAAATCTAGCTACGGCTTGTGCAACACCGTTTATCTTGTCTTTACTCAGGCTTCAACTTTATAAATTTCATAGCCTATGTCTACTCGTGAGTGGATTTACTCTTTATGTTTAAAGTTACTATAATTTCATGTAATTCATGAGTAAAAATTCTAGGCAAGAACACTCGCATATAGACTAGATATCACGCACGATGTATTTATGTTTTCACAGTAGATTTAGACTTGTTTACTTTATATTAGTGTCATCTGTGTTTTAGTAGTTAAAGATTTTTTTGGATTTCAATTAAGTCCCCTCTGTGTTCCAGTAGGGAAACTAATAGCTGTCAGTATGGTGATATTAGTGACGGTAGTGCTTTTTTCGTTTTTAATAGTTTTTTTTACCATTAAGAGATTTCCTCCACCACATTTCGAATGCGTACTGGTTTCATCATAGCGGTAGTAATGCTAATCAAGTCTACAATTAATTTACACAGTTTAAATGTTTATCTCTTATATTTTTTCACTTTCTCTTATACTTAACTCTTTCATGATTATCTCTCTTTCTTTGCACGTAGTGAATTAATATTCTTGTAACGATTATTTGTACGATTTTTCGCATAATTTATTTAAATATTTATTGATTTATTTACGGCATTACTGACTTTTAGAAAAAATATAAAGAATGTGTTTTCAACATATCACTCCTTTCAAGAACGTCATAAATTAAAAAACTTGATTTTTCAGGAGAGCGTTTTTTAAAGTTTAAAAATATAATACAATGTATTAAAAACAAATACCAAGCCACTTATTGAACTTTTTACTATGCAACACATCTTTTTAGGTAAAATCTGAAGGTTTTTCTCCATTTGTAAAATATTTAGTATATTTTTAAAAAAATAATTAAACCATACCTTTTTTAAAAATGCAAAAACAACACTTTCTGCCCTGTAGCGGGTAAATATTAAGTTAAAAATATGCCGCTTCTGCTGGGATATAGTACATCTTTTAGGCATCCCGAAAACACGCACAACTGAACATTGACGATTTTTTTTATTTATGACGGTCTTGAAAGGAGTGAGCGATATGTAGTAATTTATACAAAAAATATACGTAAAATATAAGAATATTCCATAGAAAATAATAATAAATGATATACTCGTATTATAAAATTTTAAAAAATGAAAACAAAATAAGTACAATCAAAAAAAAAAATACAAAACTTTGTGATTTTTTTTTTATAAATTGGTACAAATTAAGGAAGCTAATAATCACCATACAATTCATATTTTTGTAATGTTTTCTCTCTAAGATTTTTCATATTTTGAATTTATTTGGCTGTAATGATTTTTTGGAACATATTCATATTTTCGTCACAATATACAATATGTAATATCGCTCACTTCTTTCAAGAACGTCATAAATCAAAAATCGTCAATTTTCAGTTGTGCATGTTTTCGGAATGCCCAGAAAATGTACTATATCTCAGTAAAAGCGGCATATTTTAAACTTAATATTTACCCGCTACAGGGCAAAAAATGTTGTTTTTGCATTTTGAAGAAAAGGTATTGTTTAATAATTTTTTTTAATATACTAAATATTTTTCAAAAGGAGAAAAAACCTTCAGGTTTTACCTAAAAAGATCTATTGCACAGTAAAAAGTTCAATAAGTGGCTTGATATTTATTTATAATACATTGTGTTATGTTTTTAAACTTTAAAAACGTTCTCCTGAAAAATCAGGTTTTTTTATTTATGACGTTCTTGAAAGGAGTGAGCGATTTGTCACAAAGCTCGACCAGCAATTCGGGAAATTGTATGTACTCGTAGGATGAACATGAACTTGGAAACAAATTGCTGAAGTCTATAAATAAAATATGAACTATTACGAAGAGAATAGTTCCAGTATTTTATATTTTATGTGTCGAGTCCCGCGAAGCATGGGGTACATACTATAAATTAATGTGCCAAGGGATGTAAAGGATTACCTGACCTATATCGGTATACTCCGCAAATTAAGTTGCAGCTACAAAAAACCTTCGTCACGCGTCGTAGAAATAAAGTCTTCGTGTTCTGCTACAGACGGAATATCGGTTTGGAAAAAAAAACCCTACCGTAAAATGGAAATTAGTTTATTTTTCTTTTCTTATAAAATCGATGGTAGTAATTAATTATACACTGATATATGACTGAAGATGGAAAAGACTAATTTTTTTTTATAGTCACGTCAAAAATTAATATGTCGTTCTATATTTTAGGCTCTATGTTAACATTCGCTATCTCTGTGCTAATTTTTATAAAATTTTGATATTTTTAAAAGTTTGAAGCGTCTACAAAACTAAAGCCTTTTGTTCATCCTTTTATATTTTTTTCTTATATTTCATTTTTTTCCAAAATAAAATAATACAACCCTTATCTGCACCCCAATGGTGTATAGGACACTGTGTCGTCTTATGTGTGTCGGCTGTGTCGTCGTAACGCAGTGTTATCTTGATCGTTTACACATGAAGGAAAGGTAATCAGCTCTCCGCTTGAGGTACCAGTCGATGATAATATTGAATAAATATTAGAGTGAAAAAATCACTTTCATAAATAATATTTTTACAAAAATGTAATATTAGTATATAACCACTCACCGAGGTTTATATGCCTACTGATTTTTTTTACAAAAATGTAAGTAATATTAGTATAAAATCACTCACCGAGATTTTTATGTCTACTGGTTTTGAGTCGCACCCGTTTTTTGGTCAGGACAATCACTACCACAGCATGCAAACAATACTACCCTTACAACATTTTGAGTGTGTCTAAATACTTGTTCACAAATCTGGATTATCTTCAATTATAGGAGTATTTTTCATATTATTTTTCGTATTGTAGTGATTCAATAATAATATTTCAAAATTGGTTCATATATATATAACTTCCAAGAATTTCAGTAGTGAGGTTGTCAATAATGGGTAGAATTGGTTAATTTTACACGTGTGATCACTTGTACCAGCCTATGACGGTCGTCAGCCCCGTAAATACCCAGACTTCCATATTCTTCTTCATCTTCGATGAGATGTAAAAAATATATAATAATAATACTACCCTTTACTACCATAGCAGGATTTACACACTTAAAACTACACAAAATGCTTTCACATTTTGGTCGACCCAAAGACCAACATGCACTAGGGGTTGCAGCACAAATATGCATTAAGAGCCGAGGATATGCACCTTTGGTTCATTTGAAACTCTTTGGTTATACATGGCCATATTTAAAAATATGGCCATGTATCGTCTTCTAGTATTAAACTTCAGATGGTCTATTTTCATTTATATTTCAGTATCGGGTTGTAATCCCGTGGTTAGTGTCGCAGACCTTTGAGTCAGAGTTTCTCGGTTCGAACCCACCCTATCACAATTTGATACCTACATATATCTAATAATGAGCCGCTTAGGCTCACAGAAATAGTATGAAATTGAAGCGTGTATTTTTGTAAATAACGAAAACGCAAATATTTCTATTTTACAATATATACATTCATACATATGTGTCTTAACTTGAAAAAAAGCATTTATCGTTTTTAACCGAAAGGAGATGGAAATTCCATGGCTTACAACTTAGCATTTACTGGTTTAAGTGATCACTTCATGCACTCATTTCAAAGTTCACCATTCGGCCCATTATTGACAGGCGCCGTGGCGTAGTTGGGTAGACGCTCGACTGCGAAACTGGCGTCGCGGGTTCCATTCCCGCCAATCGCAAAATGAATTCAAAAAAGATTTATTTTCAATAAGCCTGAGTGTTTGTGATGTATTTTTCACATCTACTTTCCCTATCCTTACTATTCTACATGCAGACAAGCATCTAAAATAGACGCTTTGCGAGTTATTTCTTTTTTCAAATCAATTAATATTTCATTATTCTTTTATTAACTATAACTGGCCATCACGCCACATCCCCGCAAGGAAAGGCAGAGAGAATAGAAAGCCATCCCAATCTGTCTTTTCAAAAATTCTTCGCCTCTTCATACATCTCACATTCATGCATCTCCTCATACATATCCGCCGATAGATCTAACTTCTGACCTGACTACTTTCAAATATTATAAATACTTCATCATGCCAAGTTTTTCTCGGTCTTCCTCTGCTTCTATCCTCAAACACATTAGCCTCATTTTTTTGTCATGGAAATTACTCATCGGGAATATTATATGTGTGACTAATGTATGCAAAGTGTTTTAAAATAAAAGTAAAAAATTAACGTAAAGGTAAAGTAACAAAGTCACTCGAAACATCAGCTTTATTTTTAATGTCGATTTATTATATACGACCCTATTCGCAGAGCGTGGTAGAATAACGCAAGCAGGGGTAAGGATGAAGCGTGGTTCGAAAAATACACTATACTGTACTCCAACATTTTCAAAACAAACCAATAAATTTAACTTACAGCAAACGCATAATGACTGCAAGAAGAAATAACAAGGGAACTCGTTTACGGATATCAAACCACTTTTTTAACAGACTGTTTACCATACGATATATGGTATAGCGTTAATGTTAAAGTCAAGTTTTATTTTTTTGTAGTTTCAATACAATATTTGATTAATGTTCATCAAAGGTCGACTGTCCAAACTTAAAACACAGTAAGGGACATTTTTTTAATAAAATCTACATATATATATATATATATATATATATATATATATATATATATATATATATATATATATATATATATATATATATATATATATATATATATATATATATATATATATATATATATATATATATATATATATATATATATATATATATATATATATATATATATATATATATATATATATATATATATATATATATATATATATATATATATATATATATATATATATATATATATATATATATATATATATATATATATATATAATATACTAGTATAATATATTATTAGATTAAAACCAACATTTTTAGCTTTTCCACTTCATCAGACTGGTCAGATGATGTCGGTAACGACGAAACCCGGTCGCTGGTCAAATAAAAATAAAGTGGAAAAGCTCAAAATATTGGTTTTAATCTAATAATATATTAAAAATGCAATTCCATCACGAAGTGTCAGTGGATAATATATATACATATATATATATATATATATATATATATATATATATATATATATATATATATATATATATATATATATATATATATATATATATATATATATATATATATATATATATATATATATATATATATATATATATATATATATATATATATAAATATAAATATATATATATATATATATATATATATATATATATATATATATATATATATATATATATATATTTGAACCAATTTCGAAACGTTGTTGAATCACTAGAACTTCACTAGAGACATCTATTGGCGAGATGAAAAGAAGCTTCTAATTGTTTTATATGTACAAATATTTCAATTTCGTACTATTTCTGTGAGCCCAAGCGGCTCATTATAAGAAATAGGTATTAAATTATGGTAGAGTGAGTTTGAACCGAGAAACTCTGACTTAAGAGTCCGCGACACTAACCACGGGACCACACCCGACACTATTGTCAAAATGTTGATGACTGTTGTTAAAATGATCGTTCTTCAGCAGTGTCTTTAATGTCGAAACCAGGAATTTGTAAATTGCAGTCAATCGTGCAAACCACTACCCTACTGTGGTCGGAGAAGTTCTAAATTACACTATTGTTAACCTGTTACCACCCTCATTTGATTCTAAATAATAATTGCAAGCGATGCCTAATGGGCTAACTCGCCCTATTGCGGTTAGCAAAGGGTTAACCGAGTCACGCACTTATAGGCAAAATCATGCGTTATACCCAATCTGGTTGTATTATATGGCTGATTATCCTTAACCCTTAAATGTAGTGCTTCGAGGCATACACGTTAGTCAGTGGAAATCAATCATTTTCACTAGACTAGTATATTTATATAAGTATTTCAGATGAAAGATAAACGAAAATTGAAAAAAAATATTTATTTATTTATTTCATAGATGTATATATTTTTAACTATATGTATTACGGCTGTTTAGGCATGGCCTGTGTTGAGCCGAAATACTTACATCGCTCACGCCATTCAAGAACGTCATAAATCAAAAAACTTGATTTCAGGAGATAATTTTAAATGTTTAAAAATATAATGAAATGCATTAAAAATAAATAACAAGCCACTCATTGAACTCTTTACTGTACAGCAGATCTTTTTAGGTAAAACCTGAATTTTTTTTCTCCGTTTGAAAAATATTTAGTATATTTCAACAAAAAAATTGAACAATACCTTTTCTTCAAAATGCAAAAACAACACTTTCGTAAATATTAAGTTTAAAATATGCCGGTTTTGCTGGGATATAGCTCATTTTCTGGGCATTCCGAAAACGTGCACAACTGAAAATTTACGATTTTTTTTATATATGACGTTGTTGAAAGGAATGAGTGACATTTTGTTATTTTTATTGCATTCGACTCGCATATTATAATCTCTTGAATGATGCTGTGAAGACTTTCCTTAACATATACTACAACGCCGTCTATATTGAGATAATTTTAAATTTTTCGCTATTATCCATATACATTCTGCATTGTACTCCACTCCAGAATGATAATGATACCATATAATTCGTATTACGTATCGCTATGACCATTTTAAGACCTCAAATTTGGCACTAGCTGCTTTCAATCCTGGCCCCACGCCAGCCGACTCACAGCACTAGCTTGGGTCGCAATCTGAGCTTACATTTCTCACGATATATTGGCTAGTATTATATTATTGTATACTATACACTGATGTTTGTACAGCCTTTCCTTAACAGTCACTGAAATGTCTGAAATGTAGGAAATGCCTGAAAATATCATTTTCATTTTTATCATGTCTGTTTTATTTATTAGTTATTAAGATTTACATAAGAAAATTCATAAAAGAGACCATTTGAGTCAGGTAATACGAGTTCACAACTCGTTATCAGAGTTAAACCAGTGAAAAATATAATAAAATAATTTTTTACTTTTTTCCACATATAATTTATTTGACTTGTGACCGGATTTCGTCATTACCGACATCATTAAGACTGGTGTGAGGCTCGACAAAATTCTGTGTTAAATACACAACAAGACAGGGGTTGAAAACCATGATTTATATCATAATGATTTCATATAAAATAATTTCACCTCATATCAAATGGAAAAGCTGCCTTGTTATAAATTACAGGTTTTATTATTTACATTTAAAATCAATTAAACCAAAAAGCCGTTAATATTACTTACATATGTGTCGTCTAAATTCAAAATTCGCCAGATCCAATTTTATAAGATTTTAAAATAAATACTCTATCCGAATACCAATTGTGGGTTTTATTGTTTAAAATTTTTATATACTTGAAAACCCTGCTAAAAATATTTAAAAACAGCTTTGTATTTCAAATTCCACTATATTCATGAAGCTTGCCTTCTGACCCATATTGGCCAATCAGAGAGCGGGGATAGGTCAAAAATTAAGATGACGTCATTATCGGTTGGTGTCTCGTGTTTTTTTTTTAAATACTGAAAAAAAATTAAAATTGACAACCTCACAACTCAAATTCTTGGAACTGCTAGATATATTGACCAATCTCGTGACACAGTATGCGCGAGTTCACAATAGCCATCTATGGTGGGGTGAGGAAAGATTTTATTTAGCAGATACTCTTTCTATTTGTATGTTAGGACCGAATCCTGGATTATATTCTCATACTTGAGAAAAGATTGAAAATATGATTTTCAATTTATTTTAGTTTATAATTTAATTAACAACATTATGAGTGTGTCCAAATACTTGTTCACAAAATCTGGATTATCTCCAATTACAGGAGTTATTTTCATATATTATTTTTTGACATTTCATCAAAGATGAAGAAGAACATAGAAGTCTGGGCATTTGCGGGGCTGACGACCGTCATAGGCTGATTTAAGTGATCACTTTACACAGGGTAACATTCACCAATTCTACCCATTATTGACAACCACACTACTCAAATTCTTGGAAGTTCCATATATATTAACCAAATTAGAAACATTTTCTTGAATTATAATTTGATTAGTCAATATTTAAAAAATGCAAATTTTATTTTATTTTAAAAAGTTACTTATAACCCTTATCCGCACCCAATGGTGCATAGGGCACTGCATCGAATCGACGCAGTGTTATCTTGATCATTACTTACATGAAGGCAAGGTGATCACTCTTGCGCTTCAGGAACCAGTCCAGAGTAATATTGAATAAATATTACAGTGTAAAATCACTAATATTTATTTTCACCCCCCCTGCTAATCGAACCCGGGACCTTCGACACGGTAGCTAAACACGCCGACCATTACACCACGGAGGCGGACAAATTTTACAAAGTTACAAAATATAATTATTTCTCAGAGTAAACATTTTTTACGATATCTGTTTCTATCTAAGTTTAAACGAAGTTTTATTCTAAATATTTGGTTATTTCTCACTTACACATTGGCAATAGAGCAGTGTTTTCAAGTTGATACAGTTTCTAAATGGTTAGAAGCTCGTCCCAAACAAGTGGTTGGAATAGGGCTTTAAGTTGGGGGATGATAACACAATATTACAATATAAGGGTTGGGAAGGTTGTGGCGGGACTAAGTGGTTTTGCTTGTACAGTTTCGGCTGTGGGAAAAGTTTAGGGCTGTATGAGATCCTTATACGCGTACGTGACCCTCTAATTGGGTAAACCTTTCTTGCAACTTTCGACTTGCCGCGTAACAGTCCGGGAGAGCTGGATTCAAATCCTGGATAGCTTTGTTTTGTTGCCTATTATTTCGTTCAAATCCTGGTTAGTTAGTAAATTCGCTTTATCTAAATTTAATCTCAAATATGAATACATTTATTACGTAATCAAAGTTTCATTATTAGAATACCCGACAACATCACTGGAAGGATATAAGACGTACCGTAGAACGGGGCTACTTGGACTTTGATGTGTTACTTGAGCCCAGTACAAAAAAATATTTATCGGTCGCAGTATCGTGACAATAAGTGTCACCTGTCGGGGAAACAATGAATCATGTCGATACGTTCATTATTGTAGACCAAATACAGATTTCCGCCTCCGTAGTGTAATGGTCAGCACGCTCGGCTACCATTCTGTAAGTCCCGGTTCGATTCCCAAGGGAGGTAAAATAAATAAAAGTGATTTTTTCACTGTAATATTTATTCAATATTACCCTGGACTGGTACCTGAATCGGAGGGCTGATCACCTTTCCTTCATGTGTAAACGATCAAGATAACACTGCGATTATATGATGCAGTGCTCTATGCACCATTGGGGTGCGGATAAGGATTTTATTATTATTTTATTGAATACAGATTTAATTTTTTTTTGTACTGAGCTCAAGTAACACATCAAAGTTCAAGTAGCCCCGTTTAACGGTACAGCTTTGGACTTAAAAGTATGTTTTTAATTTTATTTATTGATTCAACATCATTAATATCAATAATATTAACATCATCAATTTAATATCATCCATTTTTTGACATCTCATCAAAGATGAAAAAGAATATGGAAGTCTGGGCATTACGGGGCTGACGGCCGTCATAGGCTGGTTTAAGTGATCACTTTACACACGTGTAACATTCATCAATTCTACCCATTATTGACAACCACACTACTCAAATTCTATGAGATGTCAAAAAATAATGTGAAAATAACTCCTGTAATTGGAGATAATCCAGATTTTGTGAACAAGTATTTGGACACACTCAAAATGTTGTTTATATCATCCAAATCATCCATTTTTAATTAAAGTTTTACTTGGTTTTACTATTTCACTTTGTTTTTTACTTTTTTTACAAAAATGTTGATATTTGACTACTCACCGAAATTTAAGTCTACCGATTTCGAGGTGGAAACGAGAAGGTGGGGTTGAAATCGAGTGTTGACGAATCTGTATGATTCTTCTTCTTTTTCTTCTTTTTGGTGTAGGCCTTGGCACCCTTATTTCAAGAAGCTATATAAGGTTCAAATTTTGACAAATATTACTTTATATACTTATATTTTTTATTCCTTCCCTCTTTCTAAGATAGGACATTCTGGCGGTTTAATTTTTCCCTTTAAAGAGAAATTTTAATAGAAGGGCGCCAGACTAAAAAAAGTTTGGAAATCTGTGGTATAGTGGTTAGGGCTCTAAGCTACTATGCTGGTGGTCCCGGGTTCGTTTACCAAAGGGGTCACAATAAGCATTATTCAGTCTAATATTTATTTAATATCACCCTGGACTACCCTGGTTCGCCTTTCCTTCGTTTATTTAATAATCAATACAATACTGCTTCTATAAGATGCAGTGCCCTATGCACCATTGGGTGCGAATAAGGTTTAGAAGAATAAGAAAATTTATTTATAAACCATAAACCAAATTACAAAGCGAAATTCTTTGAAAAAACAGGCGCCATGCGTTGTAGTAAAAAAAATAATGTAAGATCGTCTGACTGTAAAATTTAGTATAGTGTTATCTTTACACGTATGGTAAAATTATTGTTTATAACTGACTTTACTTTGCTTAGCAGGCTTTTATCATAGGGTGGTCACTATAAGTAAACTATATGTAAGTCATCACTTTACTGACGTGTAACATTCGCCATTCTACCTATGATCGACAACCACTATTTTAAATTCAATTAAATTTAAATTAAATTAAAATAAAAATTTTAATTAAAATTAATTTAATTTAATTTAATTTAAATTAAATTTAAATTAATTTAATTTAAATTAAATTAAATTACATTTAAATTTTGGATGTCAGATATATATACCAAAATTAAAATAGATTGATGATTGAGTTCACGACAGCTATCCTTAATTGGATATAGAAAGCTTTTATTTACCAGGACACCCTTTCATTTTTATATCGTGTAAATACACATATATACTCGCCTTAATAAAAACACAAAATACGATTCCACGTCTCGCATGATTTGAAGTGTTTGCAATAAAAAAGTCTAAAACCAGGCGGACCTAATACCAGACACCGCAATATGAGAGTTTCCGGTTCCGTTTGTACTTCCCCGGAAGCGGAATATTCTCCAGCTAGCCGTGTGTTTGCTTAACGTACGACCGGTAAACCGGAAACGGATGCCGGATCGCTAACAACCACCGGACGTCCGGTCTGCACAACTTAACAGTGCCTCGCGATGATATTTTAAGAAGATTAATTGTCTTCAATAATAGACCTCAAGGAATCAAATCGCTCGGAAAACTTGTATAAATTCAACGTGAAATGAGCTTACTATACTAACGGTTCATTTTCTTAACAGCGGCAACCGCGAGCGGCGAACGCTACCATTTATTGATATTGAAAGAAAAGTGAATTCAGGGAATAGAATAAATGGTGCTTTAAACCGAGTGATTGCAAACTTATGATATTATGACTTAGTGATATAAAAATATGCCCGTGAAAGCCAAACTGTCGGTTCACAACGGAGTGCTGTTACCGAAACTGATGTATGGAAGCGAAATATGGAACTGGCAAAGTAATGATGATACTAGAGTGAACGCTGTTGAAATGTGCTCCCTCAGACGAATGTTTGGAAAATCATTGTATGACAGAATTAAAAACGGAGATATAAGAAAGGAATGTAAGGCTGAGCAAGGGATAGTAAAATATATTAAAAAGAGTTTTTCAAGGTAGTATGGACATGTAGAGCGAATGGATAACAAGAGAATGACTAAGAAAATATATGTGGCGAATCTGAGCGGGAGAACCTATCGAGGACAGCCGAAAAAGATTTGGCACGATCAGATCAATCAGAACCTAAAATCTGGTGATGTCAAATGTCTGCGTAATCGGAGGGAATATACGACTGAATATATAGATGTGAAGGAAGCTAGGAGTGTACGAGTATGTGTCAGGACAGAAGAATGTAGCGTTCCATCCTCTCTGTCTACCGCTGCCGAAAAACGGTGTGATGGTAGTGGTAGTAGTAGTAGTAGTAGTAGTAGTAGTAGTAGTAGTAGTAGTAGTAGCAGTAGTTTTATAATTATTGTTCGCAATTTAGAATGTTCACAAAAAAACATTATATATTGTATGGAAGCGTCCGCTGTTCGGCATTGTCGCTACTAGGAAATTTAACCTTTATACTGGGATACTAAGCGCAAAAGCAGTATTTACATTTGAGTCAAGATTATGCAAAATTAGCCATTTGATTACATGCATCGCATCTCGGAGCGCATTGAATTACCTATACCATATGTACCGGAGTACTAAGTTAGAGCCAAAACAACACAGACCATATCGCTTACTCTTTTCAAGAACGTCATAAAATTAAAAATCGTCAATTTTCAGTTGTGCATGTTTCCGGAATGCCCAGAAAATGAACTATATCCCAGCAAAAGTGGCATATTTTAACTTAATATTTACCCGCTACATGGCAGAAAGTATTGTTTTTGCATTTTGAAGAAAGGGTATTGTTTATTTTTTTAATATACCTACTTAATATTTTTTAAACGGAGGAAAAACCTTCAGGTTTTACCTAAAAAGATCTGTTGCACAGTAAAAAGTTCAATAAGTGGCTTGATATTTATCAATTATGATATTTTTAATACATTTTTTTTTCATACATTATATTTTGTTGTTGAAAAGAGTGAGCGAAATGTCACGCGCGATGTCATTCTGCATTCATAATAGATTTAGACTTGTTTACTTTATATTAGTGCCCTCTGTGTTCTAATAGCTAAATACTTTTTTTACTTTCTATTAAGTCCCCTCTGTGTTTGAGTAGGAAAACTAATTGCTGTCAGTTTGGTACCAGTGACGGTAGTGTTTTTTTCGTTTCAAATATTTTTTTTTACTTTATGATATTTTCGTTTCTTTTGAGAACACTTTTACTATAATCTCACTTTACGAGTACAATGATCGAAGGTTTTTAACCTATTTAGTTCAGAAAGAGAAAGCTCGGTCAATTATTTAATTTCTTCGATAGTAAACATATTTTAAAGCAGTTTTTAAGTTTTTTTATAAGTTCCTAACTAACTATTATATCTTATATTATTTATTGATTCGGCATTAACTTTGTGGAATGACATGATTATTTTATTAAAATTAAACACTTGAATATACCACTTTATCGAGTTTTATTTTTATTTACGACTAGTTTCGAAAACGACAGATGTTTTCATCAGTTTTAATTTGTACCAGAAGATGAAAACATCTTTCGTTTTCGAAACTAGTCGTAAATAAAAATAAAACTCGATAAAGTGGTATATTCCAGTATTTAATTTTAATAAAATTATATCTCATGAATTTTGCAAACCCTTCTACTTGATAACCAAAATTCACAAATACTAAATATTCACTCTTTTTTCCATTTTGTTTTATGAAGGCTGGGCAAGCTAAAACAATATGCAGGTAAATACTAAATGCTACGATAATGTATTGTTCTTCTTTTTTTCTGCTCGGTGTAGGCCTTGTGGCTCGTTTTTAAGAGGGATTAGCCTCCTGCGATGTCGATTCCCAACTGTCAATCCATATCTTTGGTGGTCTGCCTTGGGGTTGACCGTGCAGTCCAATGTCGGGGAGTCTGGATGGTTCCATTCTCCTCACATGCGCATACCATTGTCTCCTTCGTTGTCTTCCGTACCTTACGACATCTTGGATCTCGCATATTTCTCTTATCCTGGTGTTCTTTATTCTATCTCGTAGACTCTTGCCAGATATGCTTCTTAGAGTTTTTATTTCTAACAGGTTTTTTTGTGACTGAATATATTGTGACAAAAGTGTATAATGTGAGCAAGGAAAGTGATTTATTGATGAATGTTAGCAAATCCAAGATTATGGTTTTGAAAGAGTCGAATTGCAGATCTGAATGTGAAATATTGGTAAACGGAGAGATTTTGGAACAGGTAGATGATTTCGTGTATTTGGGTAGTGTGTTTTCTAGGGATGGAAAGATTGATAAAGACATAGAAAGAGTAGTGAATGCTGGGAACAAAGTGAATGGTGCACTGAAATTAGTTATAGCAAATAAAAACCTATCAGCGGAAGCTAAACTGGCAGTGCACAACGGAGTCCTGGTTCCAACTCTAATGTATGGAAGTGAAACATGGAGTTGGCAAAAGAAGGATGAAAGTAGACTGAATGCAGTCGTAATGCGATCTCTCAGAAGAATGTGCGACAAAACGATGTATGATAGATGTACGAATAGTGAAATAAGGAAGGAATGCAAAGCTGAGATAAGCATTATCGATAAAATTAAGAAAGGTGTGTTGAGATGGTTTGGATATGTAGAACGAATGAGTGAGGAAAGAACGGTAAAACAAATTTATGAGGCGAATGTTAGCGGGAAAAGAAGCAGAGGAAGACCGAGAAAAACATGGCACAATCAGGTACGCCAAATACTTGAAAGTGGTCAGGTTAGGAGTCGTAACAATCGGCGGGTATGTATGAGGAGATGCATGAACGTGGAAGAGGCGAAGAATGTTTGCAAGGACAGAGTGGTGTGGCGCTCTATTCTCTCTGCCTACCCCTGCGGGGAAGCGGCGTGATGGTTAGTTAGTTAGTTTAGTTAGAATATATTGTTGCTTTTTTATCCTTTATATATATAATATGACTTCGACACGCATTAATATCGGAACATTTTCTGGGACATCGGGACACTACTGTTATCGATGTCGTGTCCCGACATATCGTGTCGGATAGCAGACATAACCTATAAATATCCTACCATTTTTAATGAAACTTTAAAAAACGCATTTACATATGAGCCTGTTGAATGGTTTTATGAAAATGAGTTATTAATGCCAAAATTAAATTAACATGATAAGTAAGATTTTTTTTTTAAACTAACTGATGTATTAATTATAAATCAAACACAGATTTTTTGACTTTTCTAAGTTTAGTAGACTCAAAAAATCTATGTTTGATTTATAATTAATACATTAATTAAAATGGAGTTCTACAAATTAAACGCCAAATCAATGAATAAACTTCTAACTTACTAACCATTACGCCGCTTCTTCGTAAGGGTAGGCAGAGAGAATAGTACACCACACAACTGTCTTTGCAAACTTTTTTCGCCTCTTCCACATTCATACATCTCCTCACACATACCCATCGATTACATCGACTCCTGATCTGACCACGCCCAAGTATTTGACATACAAGATCATGCCAAGTTTTTCTCGGTTTTCCTTTGCTTCTTTTTACAACTACATCCGTTTCATAAATTTTTTTTACCGTTCTTGCCTCACTCCTTCGTTCCACGTGTCCAAACTATCTCAATAAAATTTTCTTAATTTTATCTTTAAATTAAGTAAGTTAGGTTAGGTTGTAACGTAACTGTTTTACCCGTTTCAGGATTTTACTCGATTAACAAGTATTTGGACACACTCAAAATGTTGGGAACAAAAATATTTGTATCAGAACCTTCAAGAGCTTCTAGATATATTTTAGAAGTGCGCTATGCACTATTGGATGTGGATAACGGATGAGGAAAAAGATAAGAGAATTTCGTACAGCCAAAGTTATCGCGAGTCACGTACATTGACGATATATATATATATATACATATATTGAAATCTAGCACTAGAGCTAAACCAATTTAGTTGATGTCAACGAAGTTTGGAAGGCGAGAGTAATACCTGTATATATACACACCTCTGTGATTTATCCCTGCGAGGGTATGCAGTGATATATCATCCCTCCTGATTCACCCTACCACCGCGTGACGCTCAAATCACAAGTGTGAAGCGACTGCCAAACGCTGGAAATAGTTTCGTTATTTTAAAAAAATCACTCAAAATATTCTGTAAGTTATAAAAGTTTTAACAATATTTTGATCGACAGATGTCATTCTCCGCCTCCGTAGTGTAATGGTCAGCACGCTCGGCTACCGTTCTGGAGGTCCCGGGTTCAATTCCCAGGGGGGGTCTAATAAATACAATTGATTTTTTCACTTCAATATTTTTTCCAAATTACCCTGAACTAGTGCCGGAAGCGGAGGTCTGATCACCTTTCCTTCGTGTGTTAACAACGATCAAGATAACACTGCGTTTATATGATGCAGTGCCCTATACACCATTGGGGTGCGGATAAGGGTTCGAGTGAATGATGCTATCCTGAGATTAATGTAAAAAGCAATTGGTAACCATAAAAATACATTCATACATGTATGGAAGCGAGGCATGAAGTTGGCAAAATAAAGTTGAGAGTAGACGATGAGTGCTGTCGAAATGCGTTCTCTCAGACGAATGTGCGGCAAAACGCTATATGGTAGATGTTCGAATGGTGAAATACGTTAAGGAACGAATGCAAAGTTGAGATAAGCATTATCGATAAAATTATGAAAGCTATGTTGAGACGATATGGACATGTGGACCGAATGAGTGAGGAAAGAACGGTAATCAAATTTATGAGGCGAATGTAGTTGGAAAAAGGAGTAGAGGAAAACCGAGAGACTTCTGGCTTGTAGCGTAGCCAGTCGCTCAATGAATTGGATATTCCCCTTAATGAATTAAAAAAAACTGGTTTCATACAAGTGTTTTTTTTTAAATACTTATATTTTCATATTATACGAATAAAAATCGGGATACAATTTTATATTGTTTCACATTTTCAATAAATTTCGAAACTTAGTTTTAAAAAAATTGCTTAGCAAGAGCAGATCTGTCAGGAAGCCTACAGGCTTCTGTATCAGATCTGGGCATGCGGTGGGACAGCTTTCAATGACAATATCATCATTGTCATATTGTACAATATCACAGGGTTAATACCAAATCGATAAACAATAAAACGGCTCGTTTGAAAGTTTCGGTTGGAAAGCGTTACGCAACACAGTTGGGGGACCTGTGGTGGGGCTACCTACCCTACCTGCTGTGTGCCTTATCAGTCATTCCGCGTGCCCTGTGCCCCGGTGCCCGATAAGGGCCTACTTATCGGGATTAGGTGGGGAAGGGCCGCCCGAGGGGCTGACGCCGACGTGCAGCGCTCAAATATTGTAATATTACTCCACGCCTAAACATTGCTCAATAATTCATGACACTCGATATTGTACGCAAGATCCGGTCACTCAAAAGATCTGCATCAGCTAAGTGATCCGGTCATTAAAATCGGATCGATTGAACGACGAAGCGTTTGCGTTATTTATTGATTTGGCATTAACTTTGTTCGATAACATGATGGTTTATATTAAAATATATAAATATTCCTCAATAAACATGACACTCATTTTATTGAACGCAAAATCCGGTCACTCAAGAGGTCTGCATCACCCAAGTGATTCGGTCTTTAAAAACGGATCGATTGAACGACGAATCGTTTGCGTTATTTATTGATTTAACTTTAACGGATTACATGATGATTTATATCAAAATATATAAACATTGCTCAATAAACATGACACTCATTATATTGAACGCAAGATCCGGTCACTCTAGAGATCTGCATCACCTAAGTGATTCGGTCATTAAAATCGGATCGATTGAACGACGAATCTTTTGCGTTATTTATTGATTTAACTTTCATGGATTACATGATGATTTATATAAAAAATAAAAAAAACATATAAATATTGCTCAATAAACATGACTCTCATTATATTGAACGCAAGATGCGGTCACTCAAGAGATCTGCATCACCTAAGTGATCCGGTCATTAAAACCGGATACGAACGACGAATCACTTATGTCATTTATTGATTTTGCATTAACTTTGTTGAATAACGTGATGATTTAAATAAATTTGAACATATGTTTAAAACATTGCTTAATAATGCACGACACTCAATATTGTGGGTGAGATCCGGTCACCCAAAAGATCTTCATCAGTGAATCTGCATAACATAAGTGATCCGGTTATTGAAATCGATCAATTTACGACGAATCGTTTGTGTTATTTGATTTGGCATTAACTTTGTTGGATAACATGATGATTTATATAAATATGTACATATGGTATAAACATTGTTTAATAATGCATGACCTCCTCAGTCACCACGCTCAGCTACCGTAATGCAGGTTCCGGGTTCGATTCCCAGGTGGGGGGTCAAATAAATAAAAGTGATTTTGTACTCTAATATTTATTCAATATTACCTCGGACTAGTACCTGAAGTGGAGGGCTGAAGACCTTTCCTTCATGTGTTAACGATCGAGATAACGCTGTTTAATATGATGCAGTGCCCTATGCACTATCGGGTTCGTATAAGAGTTGAAGAAGATATACATTAATACATAGATCAATAATGCATGTCACTCATATTGTATCCCAAGCTTCTCAGTTTGTCGCTAGATAGCTGCTGCCGAAACTACCTCCGTTACTTCTAATAGATTCCCGAGATATTTACATCTAAAGCCTGTAATTTTTTGCATACATAGAAATACAAGATTGGTGATGAATTGAAATAGTTAGAAGTGAAAAGTTCTAGAGTTTACCTATTTTTTGACAAAATTAGTATTGCTGGTAAGATCCGGTTGTTCAAAAGATCTGCATCAGTGGATTAACAGTAGTAATTCGGTAATTAAAACCGGATCAATCAAAGGATGGGTCGTGTCTATTATTTGTTGATTCTACATTAATTTTGTTGAATAACATGATTATTTATTTACAAAATAAAACACTGATGTGTATAATACCACTTTTAAGCTTATTAATGCGTGTTTACTTTAATAAACTCAATATTGATATTTCACAAGTGTTTTATTTCATCATTTATTGATTTTTAACAACTCATAAAAAGGGCGCCAGATACCAGTCCGAAGTAATCAATCAATTACAGTGAAAAATCACGTATGTTTATTTGAACCCCCCTGGGAATTGAACTGGGATCTCCAGCACAGTAGCAACTGAGCCACGGGAGCAGACAACTATACGCCCATTAGTTCCTAAACGGGTTCTCTTTTTCATACCTTAATATATCCGCATTTTAATTCTCGTTATCACTCTGTTTTGTCCTTCAAGTTTACCAAATATATAGTATTTTTCAATCATTTCTTCGTTATTCATTCGTTCATAAGTGAAGGACATTGGTAACATAAACCAAAGTAGGACACAAAATGCCCAACCCTCTTCTAGTGGAACGGAAGGTCTGCTGATGACAGTCAACAGTCCGCCTTCTCCTGAGGAGTGCAACGTGGTTTCCTCCCAGCAATAAGCAAATGCTGACAAGTTCCTGTTTGGCCCACACTAGATTATCCCTCCTGTTCCCAACACAGATTCAAATAAAAACATATTGAATTGGCTAGAAGAAACAAAAATCCACTTAATGATCTATAAACCTTGTACATAATAAGCAAGGTAAATAATAAATGCAATTCCCATCGAAAGAACAAAACACATTAAATAATTTTCTTAATCATTTCAATTATACGGTGTTTAGAAAAGATGCGGAATGCATCGAAACACCTGTCACAGTAGTTTTTAAGAAAAAGTGGTTTCATTTTAAATTTAAATCATTTTTTTTATACCACAAAGTTATTGTTAAATCGATAAATAATAAAACCTTATTAGAAGGAAACACGCTTTATTATATTTTAAACAGTAAGCGATGAAATCTTTTGAAGTTTTTTGCAGATACTTTGTGACACGTTCAATAAAACATTATATAATAAAACTATAATTTTGTTTTTAACCTCTTTAATTTTTGGTATTTTTCTCCAACCGGTTTCGACAAGAATCTTGTCATCTTCAGGGATGAACCTCACACGAAAAATAAATAGCTAAAAATAAATAAACATGTACATTACATATCCAGTACATAAGTCTGATGCTGTCAAGATTATTGTCGAAACCGGTTGGAGAAAAGTACCAAAAGTAAAAGTGGTTCGAAGTGGTGGTTAGAAAACAAAGTTCTAGTTTTATTTTATAAAGGTTAATAAAGAAATCAATGAATCCATAAGTTTATTTTCCGTTGAAAATATAATTCATAATCCGAAAAATTAAAATATTTTTTTCAATCAAAATCCTTTAGTACACAACCATGATACACGATTTCCACACAACGAAGGTTTGATAGTCGAGAGAATCAACAATAAATATGGGAGTCCAACACTGCAATATATCGTTCCGAGCATTTTTAATTTGTTGCCGACGGAGGTTAGAGGTCAAAATAAAATATGGAACAAAGGCAAAATAAAGGAATGGGTAAATGATCAAGAGTTTATTTTATGAAAATTGTAATATGTTTATATTCTTAATTTTTTTCTCTTTTTTGTGTGTATATTAGATTAAAATCGTTAAAAACAATAAAAAATGTATTAAAAAAGAACTCCACCGACAAGACACATAAGGTGGCTTGGTTGGTCTCTGCAAAAAAAAGTTCTAAATATGTAGAAATTGTGATTTAAATAAATGTATACAAATAAAAAAATTATTTAAAAAATAAATAATAAAAAAATAAAAATTATTTGGTGATATCCTCGAAACACGTGTACGGAGTAGATTGTAATATGCGTGAATATTAAGTGTTATACCTGAGGTATGTTAGCACTTCCGAATTCTCGCCGGCCTCGTTCGGCTCTCGTAAAAGTTGCGTCAACTCGAGTTAGCGCAAGTGGAAGGGAGGGAGCGTTTAGTCGTTTAGTGGAATGTGGAATTATCATCAAGCGGAAGATGGAACTCCACGAGAGGAGACAACTTGTGTAACTGTCGACTCGGCTGTACTCGGAGACAATGTATATAATTGCCTCAATCATATTTGTCTTATGAACACTTTCTTCCCTTTGATATTATTTTATAAGTTTGTGGTACAGTGTTCTCAGTGCTTTAAGCGTCATTGAATAAAAGAGTTTTTCGATTTCAAGCCTCTTTTTACGCATATAATTGATTGATTTTGCTTAGTTGTGTTATCTTTTCTTCAGCTTCTTAGCGAAACTGCATTTATATAACAACGCAATTAAAGTAACGAACACGAAACGTTTAGTACATATATAAAATGTATACCTAGTAGAGTGCATTTTCGACACAAAATGTGCCTCTAGTAAAGTGCATTTTTAGGCATAAAATGTGCCCCTAGTACAGTGCATTTTGGAACTCAAAATTTACCCTGAGTAAAGCGTATTTCAGTAATGTTTTTCTAATGGACCCTCAGTAGAGTGTATTTTGAAAAAAAAAATACTTGTAGTAGAGTTCATTTTGGACATAAAATTTATCCCTAGTAGAGTGCATTTTTGACATGAAATGTACATTTAACAAAATGCATTTTTAGCACAAAATTCACGCCTAGTATAGAACATTTTGGAAACAAAATATACGCCTAGAAGAGTGCGATTTGGACACAATATATATATATTTAAACACAAAATATTCTCAAATTAAACTGCGTTTTTACATAAATTTAGGCTTATTAGAGTGCATTTTGGACAAATGAAGGCCTAGTATAGTGCGTTTTGATTCAAAATGACTCCTTAGTAGAGTTTTTGAACGCAAAATATTTACATAGAAAAGTGCGCTTTTATATGATCTCATAAATGGATTTGTGATTGGAACTTTCAAAAATGAAACGCTTTAATAAACTCGATAAAATAATTTATATTTTACAAAATGAAAAATCATTTAAAAAATCGTGCTGTGTTATAACAAAAAATCCTAACGGTGTGGCCAGAGCGTGGTACGCGTATAAATTATCGATTTTCTACCTCAAAAATGTAGAAATTAGCCCTCCCCACGCCCGCCGAGAGAAGGTCACATCTTGGAGAGATTGAAGGAAATTGTTTGATGCTAAGCGCATTATAAAACTTCCCGTGGATATTATTTTCATCTTGTTTGTTAAGTAAGTTGTTCGCAATTCTGGCGTGTTTGTTCCCAAGTTGGAAAGAAGTGTTTAGCGAATGGGACTTATCCAAACAAAACCTATTGAAAATTTATAAGAAGCGTTATTGTACCGAAGTACCTGTTATACAGGCCGGGAAATTGGTACAAGCATTTATCGATTTTACCGATTTGCTCCTCATGTTTTGCGGAAAAGAAAATAATGTTGTAGCTCAAAAACGAGGGGAGAAAGTGCCAAATGGTTTATTGGAAAATGAGATAGAACATTTTACACTACTAATACTACTACTGTCCACCTCCGTAGTGTAATGGTCAGCACGCTCGGCTACCGTTCTGGAGGTCCCGGGTTCGATTCCCAAGGGGGGTAAAATAAATGTAAGTGATTTCTTCACTGTAATATTTATTCAAAATTACCATGGACTGGTACCTGAAGCGGAGGGCTGATCACCTTTCCTTCATGTATCAACGATCAAGATAACACTGCGTTTATATGACACAGTGCCCTATGCACCATTGGGATGCGGATAAGGGTTTTTTTATTATTAATACTACTATTACTACAACTGTTTCTCCACTGGGGTAGGCAGAAAGGATGGAACACCACATTCCTCTGTCTTGACATACATTTCTCGCTTCCTTCACATCCACACAGACTTTTGACACCACCAGATTTTAGATTCTGATTGATCTAATCGTGACAAGTATTTTTCTTCAGCCGTCCTCGTTTTCTCATCCCTCTCACATTTGCCACATATACTTTCTAAGTTATCATCTCGTCATCCATTTGCTCCACATGTCGATACCTTAAAGAACTAATCCATCTTATGAACATCATATCTTTAAGGGTACTCATTTATTTATTTCTCATTAATTTCTCATTTATCAAGCATGCTTATGGGTATGCTTAAGACAAGCCTTTTCTCTAGCTGTATACATTCGCTTGAAATAAGCACGACCATGGGTAGAGTGGTGAATGTAAAGTGTGTAATTTCATCAGTTAACCAGCCAATAACACGTCATAAGCCCTGTAAATATCCAGACTTCCATATTCTTCTTCATCTATATTGAAATGTAAAAAAATGTAATAGTTATTTTTAACTGCATAGATATTATCACAAAGTGACTGCGGAATAGATTAATGGAATTGTAATGGTAATTTTGCCGACATAACGAAACGGATAGCGTTTATATTTATTCAAGCACATGGACTTGAGAACTACGGTAATTTACAATAATTAGAGAAAACACTTCGTTTTTCACCACTTGAGTTTTATTATAGACTACATGTTTCAGAAGTTAAACTTCCATCATTATAAAGGCCAAATTATGAATTATCTTGAAAATTTAGAAATGCAAAAAAACCTGAATTCTAATAATAATTTATTAAATAATATATTGTTTCAAAATTCTTCGCCATTGCTTTCAATTTTTCCTTTGTTTTCAAACTCCGTTCCTTGACTAACCCCTTCCCCTTACTTTCCTCTCTCCTTATTTATAGAAAAATTTTATATTTTATATTTTAATTATCATACAGACCTGAATGATGGAAGTTTAACTTCTGAAACATGTAGTCTATAATAAAACTCAAGTGGTAAAAAACGAAGTGTTTTCTTTAATTATTGTAACATGTCTTACCACAAAGTTAATGCCGAAACAATAAATAAAATATGGTAATTTACTATTCAAATTGTGATTTTAAATGGAAAAGGTCCTTCAAACTTTTGACTGAAACAAAAAAAAAAACAATAAATAAATAAATCTCTTTAATGGCTGGAGTTGAATGGTTATTTCCTAATTTTCGGGACGACATATCGCTGTTTCTTTATTTTATGACATTTTCAAGGATTCGGTTGAATTATGAAAGTTTTTTCATGACACGAGGACTACCTCTCCCATATTTCATGAGAAATTCAATTATTTTCATACGTCCGACGCTAGAATACACCATCAACGTAATATTATAGGTACCATATTGAACGACTTACATTTTTCGTAATAATAAAAATAATTAAAAAATAAAACGATGTATCCTTTAAATTACAAAAAACAGTTTTTGTATTTGTTCTGAAAATTAATAAATATCTTCGAACTATAGTTTACAATAAAAAATAAAATAAAAACTGTTAGTAAATGCAAACTGTTAGTAGTGCATGGCACGATCGGGTATGCCAAATACTTGAAAGTGGTCAGGTTAGGAGTCGTAATAATCGGCGGGTATGTATGAGGAGATGATGAACGTGGAAGAGGTGAAGAATGTTTGCAAAGACAGAGTGGTGTGGCGTTTTATTTCTCTCTGCCTACCCCTGCGGGGAAGCTGCGTGAAGGTTACTTAGTTTTTTAAATGCAATCGACTGCGAAACGCATTATATACATAGATTTTTTATTATTATGAATTATTAAGGGTACACGAGTTTGCGCCTAATTTTAGGCAATATGCGTTGCTTGCAAATCACGTACAGTGGAACCTCTCATGGCGAGCACCTCTCATAACAAGTGATTTGCATAACGAACAAGCATGACGTCTGGCTAAGAGTGTCTGGCTTCTTCTTACCCTTTCCTTGGATTGTTTCTCTTTTGTTTAGTGACTAATTAGTCATTAATAACACAGATCCATCCATCATTTGTGGAAAATCTGCGTTGGGAAGCAGTTGTTTAATTAGTTTCTATGTGTTTTTCTGATAAAAATAAAGGTTTTTATACCTTTTTGGAAAGCTTATGAAACAAAAATATTTTTAAGCAATTTATACGTTTAATGTGATAAGTGTTTTTTAAAACTTTTTTTTGGCTAGTAACGTAAATTATTATTAAAATGTAAAAAGGTATTAGTCATAGAAATCAAAATATAACTGTTTTATGATATTTTATTGCTTGTGAAGCTTTGTTATTAGGTAACCTACCAATTAAAAAATGTTTTAAAGCAATTTATACGTTTAATGTGATAAGTGTTTTTTAAAACTTTTTTTTGGCGAGTAACGTAAATTATTATTAAAATGTAAAACAGTATTAGTCATAGAAATCAAAATATAACTGTTTTAGGGTATTTTATTGCTTGTGAAGCTTTGTTATTAGGTCACCTACCAATTAAAAAATATTTTTATGGCATTCAATTCAGCAAAAAAAAAATCTGTCACTAATTCCCAAAAATTGATATTTTTCATAAAATCGCTAAATTCCATTCGGCCACACACTGTCAAACTTAAATTTCTTGCGTTTGCATACCTTATCCTGCCGGGAACACATCGAGTTACCAATAACCCTGTGTGTGTTAATAATAATAATAATATGTGTAATAATTTGTGTAAAAAAAATAGCACCCTACTTGATAATGATACTGAATTCATCGAAACACATGTTACAATAGACTTTAAGAAATACTGGTATTTACCAAATAGAATTGAAATTAAAAATTGACAAATGTTATTAAAAGTTACTGCTAAATCAATCATTATTTTTTTTAAATAGATTATTATTTATCGGAAATATTTATGTCCATGAAAGGGAAAAATAAACGAAATGAAAATTTGCATTTTTTTAATAATAAAAAAACACTTTTATATTACACTCATTGCTTACATTAATAATTATTTCTTACAGTAAACGGATGGAATACTTATCTTATTTATTTAATAATCAGTAATTGAAGTAATAACAAATAAGTTTAATAACGGTAACTAATATGACTAAAGTCGGTAACGAAATTCATACGTATCAGTAAATTGCCATAAACTAACAATTTTTTTAAATATGATAACTGAATTTCCATGTATACTTGAAATCCAATCTTTTTTTGAAGACCATTAAATTGTATAACTGACCAATTGTTTGTTGTTTACTGTTCAGAGTATAAAAGTAAAGAGTCCTGTCTACAAGTATTATTATCAACGTCATCTTTAGAAATTGTTTGGCACTTATTATCACCTTTATTTAAACATTTTAAAAAACGTTGCAAAAAAGTGTGCAATTTTAAGATTTGTTTCTCTTTTTCTGAACCACCATTCTAGAAACAATTATTACATATTTACGAAATAGTGAAAATGTTGATATATACATATTTGTCAAATATGTTTTAAATATTGTTTTATACCTATTAAAATATACTAAATTCCATCTGCAAAGGGTGAATGAGAGAGATGGTGATCAGTTTCAAAGTCCTCAGGCACTCGAAAGGCACTCTCATCGTCAAAATCAGGTCCAGCACTGATGCAGTTATCTGCGTCAAATGTTGAATTCACCACAAGGTGATTGTCAGCATCAAATTCAACTCTCATCATTCCGTTGTCTTCTCCCTCAAAGTCTACAGAAATCCCGAGCGGATCCCTCTCGAAATGGTTTCCAAGATCGTCATTCTCGAATCCAGTTTCTCTCAACAGATTGTGGTTTTCAAATCCTGGCTCTCTTAGCGTGACAGGGTCGTCCAGATCATCAGTTAGCCTAGCTTCTTCGAAATCAACAGAAAATCTTTGCATCTCTGTGTCAAAGTCTGAGGAATTTAAATGATGGTCGTTTGAGTCGAACTCACATTTAGAAAGATGCTCTCCGTCATAATCAGGAGACGCAAAATGCTCCAGGGTCAAACTATTGTTTGACATTTGCTCCATGTTGCAAAAGCTGGTGCTCGGTTCCGTCAGTATATTAGAAGAAGAAGAGTCTAAGAAGAATAAATTCTCTGATTTAAGACTAAAATTAGAATCTAGTGGAAAGCTGTTAAGTGTTTTCTCCCATGAGTTGGTGTCTTGAGATTTTCTTCTATCTTCTATTTGATTTGCTGGTGTTGCTACGACGTCCAACTGGAATCCGTTTCCATCTTCGTTGCGTTTTATACTTCCCAAGGTGTATTGAAGAGGACCAGTGCTGTAGGCAGATAGTTCCAGAGAAGATCCTGGCTTTGGAGAATTCTGGTAGCCATCCAGAGGTGATAATGGAGAAACAGATCTTGGAGACATGTCAGTTGGTGATGTGATTGAAGCGAGGTCACACAGTGTCACCGTTTGAGGAGGAGAAACTGAAATTCAAATATTGTGTCATGTGATTTTGAAACGAAAGGCATTCCATCAAATAACAAAAGTGAATAACTATCAGACTATTGGACTAGGTACTGATATTTCTGCGAAACATTGCACTGTCGGATATCGTGATTTTTGTTTCTGGTAAACAGGTCTGAAGGACGTAATTTAAAAATTTAATTTGTTTATTGTGTTATCCTATTGTAGACTTTACCTACTTTAAAATTAAGATATTCATACACGTATGTATTTTGAGTTGGCCGGTTTTTGGCAAACTAAAACACATTCTAGAGAGTAAGAGATTTCGACATGTCTAAAAAGAAAAACGTATGAATCCTAAATACTGCCAGTGTATACCTATGACCACGGCTCTGACAAAAAGAAACGCAGAGAAGCTCAAATTAGACAAATAAAACAAAAATAGCGGATATCACGGATCGCGTGGTTCAAGTGGCAATAGGACTTTACAAGATGGACCCCAAAAATTTTGCAATGGAGACCTTGAGAGAATAAAAGAGGCGTCGGAAGACCTCAAAAAATATGGTTCGACGACATAGCCACTGTACGGGGCAGGCTGCAAACACCAACAGACCAAAGGAAATGGAAGGAAATTGAAGAGGTTTATATTCAGCAGTAGAAGACAGAAGGCTAGAGAAGAAGAATTTAAAAATATTGCAATGACCTGGGATGAAACCAAGAAAATGGTGTGGGTCTAGTGAACATTAGCTTTCTAGGAAATGAACGTGGAAGAGTTAAGAATTATATTTTTAATGTAGGAACCTGGTATCGTGATCAGGTCCAAGTGAAGTCCATGTTGCCTTAAACTCCCTTGAGAATGGTTTCCGCATGGATCTCCTGGGGAACAGACCTCAGATCCTATTACTCCTCCACCTGCTTTCTGCTGCTTCCGCCATTTTGCTCTTCTATTCTGGAACCAAACCTAGAATGAAAAAGTAAAGATATTATTTTTTGACATCTCATCAAAGATGAAGAAGAAAATGGAAGTCTGGCCATTTACGGGACTGACGACCGTCATTAACTGGTTTAAGTCATCACTTTATACACGTAACATTCTTTTTAATAGATTTATATTATCCACTGACACTTCGTGATGGAATTGCATTTTTAATATATTATTAGATTAAAACCAATATTTTTAGCTTTTCCACTTTATTTTTATTTGACCAGCGACCGGGTTTCGTCGTTACCGACATCATCAGACCAGTCTGATGATGTCGGAAACGACGAAACCCGGTCGCTGGTCAAATAAAAATAAAGTGGAAAAGCTAAAAATATTGGTTTTAATCTAATAATACACGTAACATTCACCAATTCTACCCATTATTGACAACCACACTACTCAAATTCTTGGAAGTTCTATATATATATAAACCAATTTTTAAACATTGTTCTTGAATCACTAGGACTTTACAAGAAACATCTATTGGTGAGATAAAAAGAAGCCTTTTATTGAGCAGAAACATTTTTATTAGTATGTGAGGTCCGAATCCTGGATTATAATCACATAGGTACATGAGAAACGCCAGAAAATATCATTTTCATTTTTATTATTGTAGCTTATAATTTGACCAGTTAATTTATTTACAAAAAAATAAAAGAGTTTTCCAAGTATTAATACTGATCACTCATTCTGACATTATATGAAATATATTTCAGTAGTATTTTAACATCCCGAGTAAAGGTCCAGCCATTGGAAGCTGACTAGCAGTGTTTAAGCAATCGTAACTCCAAAAATTTTATATGTAACGTAAACATCAAAATATGGTCAAAGTAGAATTAGAAATTTTTTCCTGTTTTGTCTTATTATTTTTAAAAACGTTGTTTTTACTAAATTAAAGCGATTATGATTGTATTTTTCTAAACTGAAATTTCACCTTTTAAGTAATATAGTATGTTCGTTTGAGACAATCGGGTAAGCGTTACATACATACAGGCATCAACACCATCTGGTGTCGGAGACATTTTATATTTTTTTAGAGTGGTGAAATTGATTGAACCATGTACCAATAATTCATGGCACAAAAAGTTACTAACGCATTTTCGACTGCTAAATATAAATCACCTGAGCTGAGATTTTTTTAAATATGACGTTAAAACACTTTGTAAAACCATGCGTAAAAAAAGAACTTTAATTTTTTTTTTTTGGAAAATTCTTATCAATTAATTCTTCAATTAAAAAAAAATATATTTTATAGTATTTTTAGAGAATTTCAAAAAATTTTTACCTGGACCCTGGCTTCCGTGAGGTCTATCCTGAGAGCCAGCTCCTCCCTGAAGAATACGTCAGGATAGTGTGTTTTATGAAATGCTGACTCCAACTCTTCAAGCTGAAGATTGGAGAATGTAGTCCTAGAAATTGAGAACATGAGCAACTATATCTATACTATTACGGGGGTTAGGAGAGAGGATGGTACGCAGCACTCATCTGTCATAACATACACTCCAGCATCATCTACATCCATTCATCTATCTTTTTCTATAAGATTTTCATTTTTAAATCATCTCTAGTCATTACTGAGACTTAAAATGCGAAGAAGATAAACAGTGCTTGTTATGTAACTAACTAACTCACCATCATGCCGATTCTCCGCAGGGGCAAGCAGAGAGAAGCCCACCAATCTGTATTTGCACATAATCTTCGCCTCTTCTACATTCATACATCGTCTCATAAATACATGCCGATTATTCCAACTCCTCACCTTTTCTAGTATTAGAAATAATTAATCGTACCAAATTTTCCCAGGTCTTCCTCTTCTCCAATTTTCAATTTTTAACCTTCTTTCCTTACTCATTCGTTCCACCTTTCTTAATTTTATCGAGAATACTAATCTCAGCCTTGCATTCTTTCCTTATATCACCATTCGAACATCTATCATACTACGTATTGCCGCACATTCGTTTTCGTTTATGTTTGCTTATAATTTTAATTTAATTTAATTTAATTGTATAAGACACTGTTTTAATCTAAAGATATTGTTTTTTGACACTCTCCTTATCATTCATCGTTCACTTTGTGTAATACCACTTTAACAAAGTGAACGATGAATGATAAGGAGAGTGTTATATTACCATACAACCATGTTAACAATGCTTGTAATATACAAAATAAAATAAATAAACTTTACCTGTATCTCCTTTGCTTTCGTTTTGGTAAATCTCCACAACTTCTAGAATCTGTGAAAAAAAAAATGAGATTAAAACAAGTCGAAATGCGATCTCTGTTATGATCGTGTGCAAAAACAGATCGGTGTGGCGTTTTATTCTTTCTATCTACCGGCGGGGACAGCGAGAAACGTCATGATGGTTATTTATTTATTTTATTTATTTAAATTTTTCTTAAAACCACTACTTATTAACATCGATTGTTACGCGTTTTTCAACGCATTTCGCATCATAATCAAATACCGTATAATAATAATAATGATGCATTCATCGAAACATGTGTCGTAAAATATTTAAAGAAATAGTGGTATTTACAAAGTAAAATTTATATTAAAAATATATTCCTCGTGAGATTTATGATATTTGTTCAGAAGTTCCAAAATTTTAGTATGTAGTGTGTAAAAAAAACTATAAGCCACATAAAAAAATTAAATCGTGTTTTGAATCAAAGTTGAAGATGAAAATGGAAGTCTGGGCATTTACGGGGCTGACGACGGTCATAGGCTGGTTTGAGTGATCACTTTACACACGTGTTACATTCACCAATTCTACCCATTATTGATAACCACACCACTCAAATTCTTGGAAATTCTATAAATATGAACCAATTTCGAAACATTTTTCTTGAATCACTGGAACTTCACTAGAGACATCTATTGGTGAGATGAAAAGAAGCTTTTTATTGAGCAGAAACTCTTTTATTAGTTTGTGAGGTCTGAATCCTGGATTATAATCATATACATGAGAAACTTCATTTTTATTACTTAAGCTTATAATTTGACCAGATAATTTATTTACAACATTTTGAGTGTGTCCAAATACTTGTTCACAAATCTTTATTATTCTTGATCTATGTTAAGATGTCATAATGATTTCTGAACGGGTCGTATATTCACCATCTGAATAGGGTTCATTTTCTTCTCAATTCCAATTAGATTTTAAGATGGCAAATGAAATAGGGTAGTTAGTTCCCGAAGCGGGGTGGGAGCGGGGGGGTTCCAGTTCCAGCTCGACTTCCTCCTAGTTCGCGGAACGCACACACATCGGCATCATCTGTTACACAGTGCTACTCTGTGGAACTTTGTTCGGCACTGAAACAACTTGTAAAGTCTTATAAATTACTGCCCCATCCCTCGATCGGGCCTGCAATATTCGATACGGCGCCAATCCACAATTCGGGAAAAATATATGTACTTATTTATATTTTTTTTATTTTTTATCTAGCTTATTTTTGGTCTTCCTGTGCTTTTATCCTTTTAATTCTCGTCATCAGTTTTTGTGTGGTGGGAGGTGGAAATTTATCAGTAAAATATTGCTAGTTCTATGACTTTATTTATTATAAATAGCTAACTAACTAACTAATTTATTGTGTGAAGCATTTCTTCAATGTTTTCCGTAGATACTTTGTGGCACATTTTATAAACTTTATAAAATTAATCAACTTAGTTTTAACCACTTTTTTATTAATACAATTCAACCTACCGGTTTCGACAAGAAAGAGCTTGTCATCATCTTAATGATGACAAGGTTCTTTTTTTTTAAGCTTATAAGTTATATTTTAAGTTTATACTTGAAGCACTTACTTTGTGATTTTCCATTTTATAAGTAAAATGCAACGTTGTTTTAAAATCACTTTAAATATTTTATTATAACTTAATTATAATGTCTACCGGTTTCGAAGCTAACCGCTTCTTTATCAAGACTGATTAATTAATCGGTGTTGATAAAGAAGCTGTTAGCTTCGAAACCGGTAGACATTATAATTAAGTTATAATAAAATATTTAAAGTGATTTTAAAAATAACTCCTAATTGGAAAAATTGAAAGCTGTCCCACCGCATGCCAAGATCTGATACAGAAGCATCTAGACTTCATGACAGATCTGCTCTTGCAAAGCAATTTTTTTAACTAATTTGCGAAATTGATTGAAAATGTGAAATGACATAATATTGTATTCCGATTTTACTGTGAATTTACATTTAAAAGCCATCAATATACATGTCACTGCCAATCTAAATAAATACAAGTTTGTAAATCCGTCACCAAATTTTCTAGAAGTACCCCGGTGTAGGCAGTGAAAGGGATTAGTATTTAGTTCAGTTAGTCAGCTAGATCCGATTCCGACCCGACGCGCGACGTTGGCCAGTACCGACAACCCCGACCAGCACAGCAGACAGACACGGAATAGTGCAAAGACATTATAATTGAAGATAACCCAGATTTGTGAACAAGTACATAGACATACTCAAAATGTCGTAAACAAAGTGATTGTATGTTTTGGTTCCGTTCTGCTTAACGCCGCGGCGGGGGGAGCCGTGAAAGATAGTAGAGCTTTCCTTTGGTATGAAATATTCGTCGCACAGTCGTGCATATATCACGAGAAAACACAATGCCATTTTTTTACAAATTTCCCCAAAAAGGAAACACGAAATCTGAGAAAAGGAGCGTACGAGAAAGATTAATCTCTTTAAAATTATTTTTCGTTTGGTTTCTGCGGCTTTTTCATGCTTTTAAGTCGCTGAAATGGCGTCCTTTGGATGTTTCAATTCTTAAACTTGAACAGATGAAATATTAAAATTTATATTATTTGTGTAATACCACCAGCTTTTGTAACCCGCCTTTTATGTACTGTTTTTCTTTAAAATAAAAAATCAGTTCATATTTTTTATACCTACTCGTATAGTCAAAGCTGAAGTCGTTCATGAAGCGACTTATAGAATATTCAATTCAAGAATATTCTAGATTCAGTAATTATTATCTATGATTTTCTTTTTTTCATGCCATTTACAGAGCTTGTGAAAAATCTTTTTTCAATATTTTAAAATTAATGAATAATAAATACATTTTATTAGAACCATCTGAACCTTTTAAAAAATCAATTCCGTTAATAATTTACTTTTTAATAGATTTATATTATCCACTGACACTTCGTGATGGAATTGCATTTTTAATTTATTATTAGATTAAAACCAATATTTTTAGCTTTTCCACTTTTTTATTTGACCAGCGACCGGGTTTCGTCGTTACCGACATCATCAGACTGATGTCGGTAACCAGTCTGATGATGTCGGTAACGACGAAACCCGGTCGCTGGTCAAATAAAAAAGTGGAAAAGCTAAAAATATTGGTTTTAATCTAATAATAAATTAATAATTTACTTGACGGTCACTTTGTGGTAATATCTATCAATTTTACACTTAACTTTTACTTTTTTACTTAACATCAATCATGGGTAGAATTGGTGAATTTTACACGTGTGTAAAGTGATCACTTAAACCAGCCTATGACGGTCGTAAGCCCCGTAAACGCCCAAACTTCCATATTCTTCTTCATCTATGTTGAGATGCAAAAAATGGATTAAACATTTATTTTTTTTTAATGTTATATATGAATTGTATACATTTATTCAAATCACAATTTCAAACATTTTTTTTAAAATCGCACAGACCCACTAAGCCTTGTAAGATCTTTTTTAATACATTTCTATTTGTTTTAAATACAAAAAAGAGAGAAAAGTTAATAATATAAACATTTTACAATTTTCATAAAATTAACTTTTGATCACTTGATAATTAATTACCACTATTTCTTAAAATCTTGACACGTGTTTCGATGTATGGTATTTATTTTCCATCTGGTGTTCAAAAATGATGCAGAATGAATCGAAACACTCGTCATAATACATTTTAAGAATACGTGGTATATACCAAGTAAAATTCAAATAAAAATAATCAATTTCGTTAATTTACAACTTAATTTACATAGAAATGTGCACAGGGTTTGTACGTACAAACCCCTGTTGAATATGTAGGTTGGTGAAATAATTTGGTATATAATGTATAAGGTATAGAATGCGTTGATTTATTGACCAGAATGTCAACGATAAATATCGACCTGTATTGATCTGATGTGATGACTTAAAAATAATGCAATATTATAAATTATATTCTTACTTGGTTTAGGTGACGAGTCCTCATCCTCCTGGTAGTATCCTGTTTCGGACTCCATTGCTCCAACTCCATAGAATACGACGAAAGGTAAGACTTACATCTCCTTATTAGTGAAACTCCAATAATTCAGTATCTGAAGTGTGATAAAAGCATGAAATTCCCATGTAAAAAAAATATATTTAAAAGTAAAATTTTATAATGATGACAATGCTCTTATGAAGACCGTTTTATGCATATTTTTTAAACGTACTTAAAACCTTTTGTGACTTTTTAAAAATTTAACACGTACTTTATAAATATCACATTTTCTTTAACTTTATTGTGACACGTGTTTCGATGCACTTGACATAATTATCAAGTACCGTATATTGTCAAATGCATCGAAACACGTGCACAATAAATTGTAAAATAAGTGGTACTTACAAAGTAACATTTAATTACAAAAACGAATATATGTATATATAAATTACCGTAAAATTACTGACAACTAATAAAAAAATATCAATTAATAAATGGAAATCGTTTTATATATAAAAAAACAGGTATATATATATATATATATATATATATATATATATATATATATATATATATATATATATATATATATATATATATATATATATATATATATATATATATATATATATATATATATATATATATATATATATATATATATATATATATATATATATATATATATATTTATGCTTTTTAAGATTTCATTTTCAAACCTTTATACAGTAATGGTAGACTGCTCAAACTTAGTTTTACGATTAATTTTAACGTCATAAAAACTGGAGACTATCAAACGTACCGCGTAATATCAAGGAATTTCCCGAACATCTACTACGCCTCAGATCAGTTTTTTTTTTGAGTGCCACTCCTTCAAATTTTCATATTTTAGGATTATAATTTATGTTTCGCAATACTGAATCACCATTTTGTTGATTACAGTCCAAAATATTACCAATATTGGCTTGCCTTGGCGAAAAAAATATTCATGTCCGGTCAATGATTTTAAAATAAATCTATAGGTAACATTGACTCCTTCACCCTGAAAAAATATACATGACGCTAAAACCTTACTGTTATCAAAATAATAGTGTTAAAAAGTATTTTCGATACATGTATATCATAACCTTTCTTTTTGGGTGGTTAGTAGATTAAGCTATTTTTGTAGAGGTGGAATCATGGTAGGTAGACATTTTTAATTGTTTCGTTAATTGACATTGGAAAGGTCGTTGAACATAGCGAATGAGGTTGCGTTCATTTTGCGTTTTTAATGAGCACCGATATTACTTGAGAATATGGTGATATTGTTTAGATAATGGTAATAAACAAGGGGTAAATACTTTTTATATGGACTCTTGATAAGATCACTGAATAAAAATCAGTAATTTATACTACGTTTCGGGGTTTGAACATTAAAAATAAGCGTAATGAATAATTTTTAAAAGGAATTTGCATCAATATGCACCAACAATCTCAAATCAGGAATATAAATCAAAATACATACATTTAATTTATTTATTTCAATTTTTAACGTATTTAAATTTATCGGACATGAATCCTGTCTCGGGATTACGCAATCAACAGCGATTATTAGTACATACTGCAGCGCATTCGAGGCAGTAGTACATACTGCAGCGCATTCGAGGCAGCCAGGAGAAGTGGTGGGGGTAACCGGGGAACGGGTAGTCTATTTCTATAAATAGACCCGCTTTATGCGCTTGCCAAACATTGTGTGTTGCGCTGTGTGCCAGGCCGTATGTATACTAAGGAGTGAACCACAAGTCATAACATATTCATGGAGTCTGACCGCGACCGAACAGTTGGTAATCAGAACTGCAGTTTTTCGAAGGATCTACCTTAGCATTTAGAATTGATTGCTCTATATAAAGATTAAAAAAGTATCACTGATTTTTTTTTATAATTGTCACATTTTAGGGTAAATTACTTAAATATCTGATACGTGAACCATTTTACCTCTAGCAATTATTATCTAGATGAATAAAAATATAGATGTTCGTTTGCTCAAAATTTGAAATCTCCTTAATTAATTCACCGATCACTTTGAAATTTTAACACAACATTACATTTGAATATGCACGTATTTTTATCCGTCTATCTATACAAAGAAATAAGTAATTTTTAGATTGTTCAAATTCTTTAATCTGCTAAAGTTATTCACCGATTGATATGAAATTTTGTCACAACGTTGCACACGCGTGTTTTTATATGATATTTTATAAATTTTCCATCTAACCAGACTGAGCCATAGAAACGCGTTGCCGGGTACAACTAGTTAGATCCAAAACAAGATAAAAGATCATTGATAAATCTATGTATTATATTATACACATCATTTGAAAATATACGAACATAACGATATACTCAAAATTTAAAAAGCTGTAGTTGTGTATTTTACTTAATTTCGTAATGATCTTAATTTTTTTTTCAAATATGCACAATTGAATTAACTTTTAAAAATTATTCAATTATTGTAAACCTCAGTGATATTCAATAGTTTTTGTTACCTGAACTAAGAACTAAGTCGCACACAAGTCTATTTGGTTTTTACTCATGTAATAAATGTATTTATTATTAGCAATATGGCAATAATTTATTTTCGACACGAGCCTTGTCATCATCAGGGTTAAACATGTATAGGATAGTACATGTTTGACCCTGATGGTGACAAGGCTCTTGTCGAAACTGCTTGGAGAAAAGTACCCATAAAAAGTGGTTAAATACAATGTTGTTTTATTTTATAAAGTACTATTTTAAATGTAAACTATTCATTTATTCTTTGATAGAAGAAAATTGATGTGATAATTTATCCAACATTTTAAATAATATTATGGGCTTTTTATTGCAAATGATACATATTTACGGCCCAACCAGAAACACGAGAAACCGTTGTGTACATATTTTATTGTAATAACAGCCGGACAGTGTCTGGATTCAATACTCCTTTACATCGAATGCAAAACCTCGGCAATGAATTCGTGGACCATATCGATATCTAGAATATGTAACTTCCTAACTATAATCACAATATTTCAGGCTAATAGGTAATTCTTTGATTTTATTAGTATATATATATATATGTATATATATATTTATATATATATGTATATATATATATTTATAAATATATATATATATATATATATATATATATATATATTATATATATATATATATATATATATATATATATATATATATATATATATATATATATATATATATATATATATATATATATATATATATATATATATATATATATATATATATATATATATATATATATATATATATATATATATATATATATATATATATATATATATATATATATATATATATATATATATATATATATATATATATATATATATATATATATATATATATATATATATATATATATATATATATATATATATATATATATATATATTTATATATATATATATATATATATATATATATATATATATATATATATATATATATATATATATATATATATATATATATATATATATATATATATATATATATATATATATATATATATATATATATATATATATATATATATATATATATATATATATATATATATATAATGGTCAGCACGCTCGGCTACCGTTCTGGAGGTCCCGGGTTCGATTCCCAAGGGGGGTAAAAATAAATATAAGTGATTTTTTCACTGTAACATTTATTCAATATTACCATGGACTGGTACCTGGAGCGGAGGGCTGATCACCTTTCCTTCATGTGTAAAGCGATCATGATAACACTGCGTTTATAAGACACAGTGCCCTATGCACCATTGGGGTGCGGATAAGGGTTTTATTTATTATTAAGGTAAGTCATTTTCTAATCAATAATTTACTTAAAAAGAGAAAACATTTTATTTCATCGTATTATTATTTCATAAAGTAATGAAATATATTTTGTATTGGCTACAGCTGTTGATGAGAGTAGGTATTTCAATCTAAATAGTTAGTCCAGATAACACACCTTGGTTCGCATTTAAAAATTAACAAAACAAAAAAGCTATTTGCATATGACGCTCGAATCGTCAAATAATCAGATTTGACGCCAAACAGCGATGCGCGCAGATAAACTGTGACGTCGACAATTGATTCATCTCGCTATGTCGCTCTACACCAGTGGTCTCCAAAGTTGGGGACGTAGAAAATTCTATGTCAAATTTCACTTCAAAATACTGCGTCCTAAAAATTTATGACAGAAAAACAAAATTCAAAAATACCGCTTACTACAAAAAGTATAATATAATTACGATCATATACGATTGTTCCTCAAATTCCAAAATATTACCAATTCTGGCTTGCTTTGGCGGAAAAATTATTAATGGCAGGTCAATGAATTTAAAATAAGCCTTTGGCTAATTTTGACTCTTCATCCTGAAAAAAAATATGACGCTAATCTGACAAATTATTTTTAAATATTGTTCAATTTATGTCATTTTTAAAATGGTCCAATTTATGGTTATATACGTCATAAGGGTAAGCTGTAAAAATAGTTTAGAGATCACTGCTCTACGCCAATTTATAAATTTTCATTAGGGATTACAGGCTTCCATTTCAAACGCATTCATTCAAAAAAGAAATCAAAACAAAAATAATCGTAATAAGTTGTATAGGCCAGGCTAAATTAACAAAAGTAGTTTGAGATAATTTTCAACATGACGAAAATATATTTAAAAAAAACGTGACTCAATTATGTGCCTCGACGTCGAATCGTTGTACCTTTTATTTTTGTAATTTTTACCATTTTTTAGTCTGGGAACGAGTGTGAAAATTTATAAATTACTATTAAAATATATTTGTTTTTAATTTTAGTTTTACTTGGTAAATTCCACTTTTTCTTAAAATATACTGTGACACGTGTTTCGATGCATTCCGCATCATTTTTAAACACCGTATATGAAGCTAGTCTAAATTTTAGAGTTGTTTCCTTGGGACGTTGAAGGTTGAAGAGAGGGTAGGAACAGTTTCGTATTTTTATTTATATAGAAATAATGGTGTTTACCACGTAAAACTTCAATTGAAAATGAATAGGTATTTTTGCAAAGTGACTGCCGAATCAATTAATGAAAAAATATATATTCGACTTCTGTACGAATATGGAAATTTCACTCTATCTACACTTAAAAGTTAAAACTTAACTTTTCTACCCTCTGATTGCAAACAGCTATATATGGTATCAAACGTTTTGATCAATATCACTAGTCTGTTTTTAGATAGTTGGAAAATATTGTTTTTTTAGCAATACGCCCGCCAAAGTACTTTTTTTTCTGTACATGAAGTTTAAATAATAAATAAGAGATGGTTGTAATATTTATAATATTTGAGGCTCAATTTTCACCAGTAACTTTTTTTTATTTTCTGTTCTCCGCGCATAATATTATGTAAATCTGGAATTGAAGGCTATCAATCTTCTCGTCCGAGGTTCCAGTCAACCCTCGCAAGAGGGATGACGACTCCACAATACCTGGGGGACGTATTCTGCTAAGCGCTCCTCCCGCCCCCGCTCGATTGAGGGCCGATTTGGGGGATGAATATCGAATAAGCGTGACACATTTACAATGGGACGTTCTACTTACATTTCCAAGAGATAAATCCAGGAATATATCACGCCTTATCTTACAAGATACTCTAACGAGCAATATTATATCTACGAAAAACGAAAAATTCTCTTTTTTTGTTCTTATATATCTGACGCAGTGGTGGGATTCAGCCGGTTCGCACCGGTTCGCTAGAACCGGTGCATAAAATTTTTAGAGTTTGCCGAACCGGTCCTTAACTTATAATATAAAAGTAATATTATACTTGCAAGTATAAATATATTATACTTGCAAGTTTAAAATCGCTTTGGAATTTTTTCAGGGCAATATTAAGCTAGTAAGATATCCGTTCTGGAGGTCCCGGGTTCGATTCCCAAGGGGGGTAAAATAAATATAAGTGATTTTTTCACTGTAATATTTATTCAATATTACCATGGACTGGTACCTGAAGCGGAGGGCTGATCACCTTTCCTTCATGTGTAAACGATCAAGATAACACTGCGTTAATATGACACAGTGCCCTATGCACCATTGGGGTGCGGATAAGGGTTTTAAGATATCAAATAGTCAATGATCACGTTTTTGTAAAAAAAAAAAGCACTGGTCACTTTCTCCTGCATGACTACGATATATGTAATTTGACCAGTGACCAATCACTGGTCAAATAAAATAAACGTGAAGAAACTATATATGTAGTTGTTATGCTGTTTAAATTTAGTTCCACCAAGAAATGTTAGTACAAAACCTAAATGCAGCACTTATTTTTTAAATGTTTTTAGGAAACTTTTTTAGTAATATTATTTTTTGATATCTCATCAAAGATGAAGAAGAATATGGAAGTCTGGGCATTTACGGGGCTAACGACCGTCAAAGGCTGGTTTAAGTGATCACTTTACATACGTGTAACATTCACCAATTCTACCCATTATTGACAACCACACTACTCAAATTCTTGGAAGTTCTATATATATGAACCAATTTAGAAACCTTGTTCTTGAATCACTAGAACTTCACTAGAGACATCTATTGGTGAGATGTAAAGAAGCTTTTTATTAAGCAGAAACTCTTATATTTTTAGTAATAAGTGAGTTTTTCTTATCATCGTACATTTTAAGATAGTCTCGTATTAAGGTACATTGAAACAAGTCCCGTAGTCTAAGGTTAAAAAGTTTTTTTGTCATAAAATATGGAGAGTCTTTATATTTTCGACAACTTATGGTGCATAAAGAACTACAATATAATGGATATGTTGGCCCATCTCACGCTAAACTTTACTTGTTCAAATATTATTTAACATTTAAAAATTACAGAAGTAGTCAGTCGTTTAAGAACAGTGTCCGCCGTCGCTTGCTTCTCATTTTTTAACAATAGAATACCGAAATATTTTAAGAATAAAGTTAATGTAGTTTTAAATAATAAAAAAATCAAAAACATGTAACTAGAAATAAGGATCGAATAAGACTGCAATTTAAAAAAAAACAGAATCGTAAAATTGTATTGAGTATAAGGGTTTAAAAATGTATGATGAGATGCCTGAATGTATGACGAACGAAAAGAGTTTGAAAGAATTTTTAAAGAAATGTTACGTTCATTGTAAGAAGATGTAAGTGTACATATACCTACGATGTTACTTCTGATTCTTACCCTTGTCCGCACCTAATGGTGCATAAGGCACTGATTAATATTGACGCAGTATTGTCTTGATCGTTACTTACATGAATGCCAGATGATTACTCCTGCGCTTCAGGGACTAGTCCAGGGTCATTTTAAATAAATATTTTAGTGTAAATTCACTAATATTTATTTTCACCCCCCTCCCCGGAAATCGAACCTGGGACCTCCAGCACGGTAGCTAAACATGCTAATGATTACACCACGGAGGCGGATTAAATTAATTGATATGATGTTAAATTAAGTATAAATATTAGTTTGTTTTAAATGTAATATACGCTAAATGAAGAAATAAAATAAAAAATGTAAATATGCGTCAAAATGTCCGAATAAATACAGGAAGCTCTGCATGTCTCCAGTTATTACATATCTCGTAAAAAGTGATAATCTTAGGCTGCGCGTCCGCCATCTTGTCCCGTCTGGCAAATTTAATTATGATCAACCAATGATAAAACTGTTAATTCAATAATTGAATTTCGTGCATCGACCCTAGCCAAGTAATTGGACAATTGAATTAAGGCTCATAATGCCTACTATAGGGAATTACGGGCATAAACACACAACAGTCCGCCGAGCGCCGACGGCGAGCGCCGCCATCTTGTTCACACTTCGCGCGGGAAAGTGGAAAAAGTGACGAAAGTTTTCCGCACTTTTGTTTTATCCAGTTCTCTATCTTTATTATTGTTTGCGTGCCGTCCGCGACTAAAAAACAATTAATAAACTGTAAAATGCGTACGAATGGCTATGAATAAATACAATTAGTATAAGAAACTTTTAAAATATAAAGCATTTAAAATACTACTTCTTCTGAAAGTTTTAATGTCGTGTTTCGTATTACATTTTAAAAGTATTGTCAACGTTGTGGTTCGGTAATATAACACTCCTCGTCATTCGTCCTTTCCTTTACGGCTAGTTATACAATTAGTGATAATAATAAAAAACAAAAAACAAATATTTAAAATACGTAAATAAAATACGTACGAATGGCTGTAAATACAATTAGTTTAAGAAAGTGTTAAAATTAATTGACTCGGATGTTACTTTGTGGTAAAATCCATCCATTTTCGATTAATGTACCTACTACTTAGTAAATACCACTTTTTCTTTAAAACTACTGTGACACGTGTTTCGATGCATTCCGTGTCATTTTCATACGGTGTTTAAAAATTATGCGGAATGCATCGAAACATGTGTCACAGTAGATTTTAAGAAAAAGTGGTATTTACTAAGTAATACATTAATTAAAAAATATATTAAAATATAAAACATACTACTTCTCCTGAAAGTTTTAGTGTCATGTTTCGTATTTTAAAATTATTGTAGACTTTGTGGTACGGTAATATAACACTTCACGTCATTGTCGTTTACGGCTAATTACTGTTAAAGAACAGTAAATAAATATTTAAAATACGTAAATAAAATACGTACGAATGGCAACGAATACATTTAGTTTAAAAGAAAGTTTTAAAATATAAAACATTAAAGGAAAATTTCTCCTGAAGGTTTTAGTGTCGTGTTTCGTATGTATTATATTTTAAAAGTATTGTCAACTCTGTAGTACGGTAATATAACTTTCCTTGTTATTCATCGATTACTTTACGGCTAGGAATACAATTAGTGATAAAAAGCATAAGAAAGAATTCAAATACATGTCAATTAAAGGACTACATTTCCTGAAAGTTTTAGTGTCATGTTTCATTTTATAAAAGTGATGTCAACTTTGTGGTTTGGTAACATAACACTCCTTGTCATTCGTCGTTTACTTACGTAAATACTACTTGAAAACTTTACTTAACGGCTGCCGGTTTCGGAATAATATTCCATCGTGAGGTAAATTATTTATTCATTTATTTATTGAACGGCTAATGCCGTATATTTTTTGTTCAAAATTTTTAGTTAAAATTCGTATATAACCACTCACCGAGATTTTTGGCTACCGGTTTCGAGACATAAACGTCTCTTCGTCAGGACAATCACTACCACATCATGCAAACAATACTACACCTCACTACCATAGCACTATTCACACATTTAAAACTACGTAAAATGTTGATCAGATTTTATGTAGTTATATGTCCTGACGAAGAGGCGAGTGACTTTTGAAACCAGTAGACAAAAAATCTCGGTGAGTGGTTATATTCAATTCAATTCAAACCCTTATCCGCACCCCAATGGTGCATAGGGCATTGCATTATACAAACATAGTGTTTGTTATCTTGATCGTTAACACACGAAGGAAAGGTAATCAGCCTTCCGCTTCAGGTACCAGTCCAGGGTAATATTGAATAAATATTAGAGTGAAAAAATCACTGACATTCGTTTGACCCCCCCTGGGAATCGAACCCGGGACCTCCAGAACGGTGGCCGAGCGTGCTGACCAATACACTACGGAGGCAGACAAGGAGGTTATATACCATACTTATATTACCCTGGACTGTTACCTGAAGTGGAGGGCTGATCACCTTTCCTTCATGTGTAAACGATCGAGATAACACTGCGTTTATATGAAGCAGTGCCCTATGCACCATTGGGGTGCGGATAAGGGTTTTATTATTATTTTATTATATATTACAAAAAAGGAAAAAAATATATGGAAGTAAGTTTTTTTATGTAGTCACCGCGGTAGTTGGTTTATTAAGGGTTTAAAACGAGGATTTTCTTTACAAGGGCTCCCCATCCCGTTTATCCTGTCGCCATAAAATAATTACGACATCTTTACGATCTGTGACATTATTTATCTGCTTACAAAGTATTTTATTTCTCGTATTATGTTTTACTTAATGCTGAGAAAATGGGAAGAAAATGTTCTCACGACTTTTGTTGTCTTCTCGAACAATATTTAAAAATGAATATATTTCATTTTAATGTTGTTTCACTGTATAACAACTTCCCTTCTCGGATAATATGCTCTGCGTTTAGGCAAAGGTCTTGCTAAAGGTCCTTAAATTAGACAAAATCTAGCGTTTAACCCGTAAGCTGCGGATCGCATCTATTGTCGTTTTTTATAGAAGTACCGTTGACTGCGGATCGCATGCATAGTCGTTTTTCAACTTTACGTACTTATATCAACACCTATGGATAATTTTTTGCACTTAAATTTGGTTCAAGGCATGGATAAATTAGTTCTCTTTGATTTATTGTCATGAAATATCAAATTTATTTTAATTTAGTGTCAACTTTATCGTAAATACTTCCGGTCGGCTCGTGCTCCGCAGATACGACAGCAGCGTCTTCTATACAGCCGCCATACTTTAGGCCGCCAGTCCGTAAATGTTAATATTTTTGTGTAAATTTTCATTCAAACCCTTATCCGCACCCCAATGGTGCATAGGGCACTACATCATATAAACGCAGTGTTATCTTGATCATTAACACATGAAGGAAAGGTGATCAGCCCTCCGCTTCAGGTACCAGTCCAGGGTAATATTGAATAAATATTACAGTTTAAAAATCACTTATATTTATTCGACCCTCCCTGGGAATCGAGCCCGGGACCTCCAGTACGGTAGCCGAGCGTGCTGACCATTACACTACGGAGGCGGACATTTTGTGCAAATACACCATAAAAAACATAATAAGTACTGTGAACATCTATGATGGATATCCGAAAGTTTCACTACAAAAAATAGGCAAAAATATGTTTTTTTTGTCAAAAATGTTGTAATGTAAAATAATCCAGCACGGGACGGAAAGTTTGACACTCGAAATCGAGCAGCTTAGAGGTTAAGGAATTGCAGAATTACAATAATTTTTTTACGATTTTATGAGTTCCGGTTACTCTTAACACCGATTTTATGTTTGCTGGAGAAATATTAATTCTCAATATTATAAATATTTAAAGCATTTACTTTGTGGTTAGTCATTTTCACTTATTTATTTTTTACAAAAATGTTAATAAAATTAGTATATAACCACTCACCGATTTTTAAAATTTATTAACACCTTTAACGATAATATTAAATTTACGCTTGAAAATGAAAAAGACCATAAATTAAATTTCTTAGACTTAACTTTAACAGTACTAAATTACACTATAGACTTTAATATTTTTCGTAAGCCAACTTATACAGACACGGTCATTAATAATATTTCCAATCATCCAATTTCCCACAAACATTCCGCTTTCCACTCGATGATACATCGCTTAGTGAATGTCCCTTTATCCAAATCTAACTTTGACACCGAGCTTAATACGATTAAACAAATTGCGTTAAATAATGGTTATAATGTAGAATTAATTAATTCTCTTTTAAATAAAAAAATTAAACAAAGAACCTTAAAAAAAACGGTGAGTGGTTATATACTAATTTTATTAACATTTTTGTAAAAAAATAAATAAGTAAAGATTAATTATAAAAAATATGTATTTAAATAAATTTTCCTTTTTTTGTATATTAAAAGCATAAACCAGTAGTCACAAAGTAATGTTTTTTAAAGTGGTATTACACAAAGTGAACGATGAATGATAAGGGGTGTTAAATTTTACTTAAATATTTCAATTTAATTCAAATCCTTATCCACACCCCAATGGTGCATAGGGCACTGCATTATATAAACACAGTGTTATCTTGATCGTTAACACATGAAGGAAAGGTGATCAGCCCTCCGCATTAGGTACCAGTCCAGGGTAATATTGAGTAAATATTAAAGTGAAAAAATCAATTATATTTATTTGACCCCCCCTGGGAATCGAACCCGGGACCTCCAGAATGGTAGCCGACCGTGCTGACCATTACACTACGGAGGCGGACATCTTACTTAAATAAAAATAGTGGTAAATACCACTATTTTTTAAAATCTATTGTGACACGTGTTTCGATGCATTCCGCATCGTTTTCAAACACCGTATGAAAATGACACGGAATGCGTCGAAACACGTGTCACAATAGATTTTAAGAAAGAGTGGTATTTAATTAGTAAGATTTAAATTAAAAATGGATTAATTTTACCACAAAGTGACTGCCGAATCAATTAATGAAAATAATCAATTTCTTTTGGTCAGCTTATGTAAGATCACAAATATTGTCGAAATAATCGGCGGGTACGTATATGTATGTGGAGATGCATAAACGTGGAAGAGGCGAAGAACGTTTGCAGAATTGTGACAGAGTGGTGTGGCGTTCTATTCTCTCTGCCTACCCCTGGGAGGAAGCGGCGTGATGGTTAGTTAGTTAGTTACAAATATTGGATTTATCTCAGATGGATTGTTATAAAGATTGATTATAGATGTCTCACGGAGACGAAGAAATTCTATTAGGTTAAACGCGTGTATAAGTGATCCAATCAGGTAAAATTAAAGATTAATTGTATAAACGAGGGACGCATCACGATATAAGGAGGTCATTGTCATTTAATGGGATTAGGACCTATCATCAGCTTACTAAAGTGATGCCTTTATAGACTTGTTTTAACCGCCCTACACGTACGAACGTACGTGATACGCGCGGTTTTTCTTCACCATTCCGCGCTAACCCGTATGACCTACGCGCACGAGAAAAGATATCTATTCCAAAAATATTTAACGCGTACCGGATACACTGACAAATCTTTGTCAGGTTTCATACCTGACAATATTTTGTGACAACAAACGTTAATTTTATTCTTGTTTTTAAAAAAAAACATCAATTCAAACCCTTATCCGCACCCCAATTATGCATAGGGCACTGCATTATAAACGCAGTGTTATCTTGATCGTTAACACGAAGGAAAGGTGATCAGCCCTCCGCTTCAGGTACCAGTACAGGGCAATATTGAATAAATGCTAGAGGGAGAAAATCACTTATATTTATTTGACCCCCTCTGGGAATCGAACCCGAGACCTCTAGAACGGTAGCCGAGCGTGCTGACCATTATACTACGGAGGCGGAAAAAAATGTATGAAAATGCCTGAAAATAACCCGAAGGTAGGGTGGTTAAGTTCATCATTTTTTAGTTTCATCACATTTTTCATGATGTTTACGTTTCTGTTAATATTTTTAAGCATCCATTCTATTTCATTTTTGTAAGGTGTATTTTTATATAAAATATCAATGGGCGATTTCAAGTATTAAGAATTTGTATGCAACTAATGTTTGAATTATTAATAACCGAATAATAACCGAATTATTTAATTAAATAATTATTTAATTAAATTATTATTTAATTAAATAATTATTTAATTAAATAACGAATTATTTAATTAAATAACCGAATTATTTAATTAAATAACCGAATAATAACCGAATTATTTAATAACCGAATTATTTATACCAATATTTCACAAAGTTGGCCATACTGCCCCCTTGTGGGCTTTCTAGAAGACTTTACGGGGCATAAGAAGCCCAAAGCGGCCGGGTCAGGAGTCGTAATAATCGTCGGGTATGTATGAGGAGATGCATGAATGTAGAAGAGGCAAAGAATGTTTGCAAAGACAGAGTGGTGTGGCGTTCGATTCTCTCTGCCTACCCCTGCGGGGAAGCGGCGTGATGGTTAGTTAGTTAGTTAGTTAGTTAGTTAGAAGCCCAAAGAGACAGATATTATTTTTTGACATCTCATCAAAGATGAAGAAGAATATGGAAGTCTGGGCATTTACGGGGCTGACGACCGTCATAGGCTGGTTTAAATGATCACTTTACACACGTGTAACATTCACCAATTCTACCCATTATTGACAACTACGCTACTCAAATTCTTGGAAGTTCTATATATGTGAACAAATTTTTGATCATTATTCTTGAATCACTAAAACTTCACTACAGACATCAATTGGTGAGATGAAATAATATTAAAATAACTCATGTAATTGGAGATAATCCAGATTTTGTGAACAAGTTTTTGGACACACTCAAAATGTTGTAAGACATGTATTTTTATTCCTTCCCTCTTTCTGTGATAGGATATTTTGACGATTTTGTTTTTCCTTTTGGCGGGAAATTTTTATACAGGGGTGCCAAACTAAAAAAGTTTGGGAACCTGTAATTTATACTTAATACTAACTAGAATACGCTTTTTTATGTTTGTTTAGTTAATTTATATTACATTATGACATCTGTTTTCAACTTATCAGTTTTGCGCTTCATGTACCAGTCCAAGGTAATTTATCAATTAAAGTGAAAAATCACGTATATTTGTTTTAACCTACCTGGAAATCGAACCCAGAACCTCCAGTACTCCAACTGCACCATTGAGGCGTACAACTATACGTTCTCTTGTTTCTTTTTTTAATATTTAAATATTTCCGTGTTTTTACATTAATTCAATTGTTTTATTTTTGTACTTTTACGTTCTATCAATATGGTATTATCACTCGGAAGGAATATCTAATTCAACATACTCAACCTGTAAAGGATTGTGTAAGAATCGTTTCGTGTTAAAACAGCCGATATAATCAATATTTTCATTCATCATTTTCTTTTGCAAAATTTGCCTTCGTAAAAACGTTGTTTTCGTAAGTTGCTAACGAATGACGTCACAGAAACGAATCCACACTACTACTATTACAGCTCTATAAAGCAGATACATAAAATTTAATGACGTATAGCTGTGTCCGTATTTCGTTTTATTAAAATATCTAAAGTTTAAACCATAATATCACCCTTACTTCTCTATAGATTTCAATAAGAATGTTATCGATAGTGCTGTGATTTTTCATATTAATTTATTAGCCAATAATAACACATCATGAAATTAATCCATTGTGAAATTTGTGTTATAATACAAATTTGAAAGGAGCAATGTAGTGAATTTAAAATGGTTTGTTTTTCTTTTTTCTTCTTCGTTTTTATACTTTATTATTTTTCTAGTTTTCCAGTGTGATTTTTATTTATCGTTCACAATATTCTCCATCTAGTGAGCGTATAATATAATATAATAAATAAGAAAAAAGTAAAACTATGTATAGCGCCTCTGTGTGTCGTTTTCTGAACTAACATTCAATAGCCAAGAATCAAACCTTTCAGCTTTCATGACATGAAACTGACGTACGAGAAAATTGTTGATAACGAAATAAATGTTGAAACTTAGTTAAATATTAAAATTTACCAAATTATCTGTATTTTAAATACTCATGATTTTATCTTTATTTTAACTATGACCCGTGATTCTGGAGACTGCTCCAACATTAGTTATGAGATTTTGGGGCCTAGGCGGTATCTCGCGTATTTCCTAATGACAGTCGTAAGCCATGCAAATGCCCGGATGCATATCGCTCACTCCTTTCAAGAACGTCATAAATCAAAAAACTTGATTTTTCAGGATAACGTTTTTAATGTTTAAAAATATAATACAATTTATTAAAAATAAATATCAAGCCACTTATTGAACTTTTTACTGTGCAACAGATCTTTTAAGGTTAAATCTGAAGGTTTTTTCTCCATTTAAAAAATATTTAGTACATTCAAAAAAATAATTAAACAAAACTCTTTCTCCAAAATGCAAAAACAACAGTTTTTGCTCTGTAGCGAGTAAAAAATATGCCTTTTTTGCTGGGATATAGTACATTTTCTGGGCATTTCAAAAACATGTACAACTGAAAATTGACGATTTTTGATCTATGACGGTCTTGAAAGGAGTGAGCGATATGTCAACAACAGAACTCAATCAAAACCTCTTCATCTGTTTGAGCTATAAATTTCGAAAATCAACATAGGAAAAACGGTTTACTCAAAATAAATCATTTTACTTAAACTTATAAATAAATTTGTATTTTAAAATATGTACTTACATTAATGAACACTTTAAAAAAATATAAACATTTAAAATGACTATTCGAATGGTGAAAAAAATGTAACAAAAGTCTTCCACATACCCAACACATTGCCTGTTTCGCTTTCTTGTATATTTTTCCAAAGTTTTCCACGTAATAAATTTACTATGCATAAAAATATTTTTATTTGTACAATATAACGAATACTTCACCAAACAAAGATAAATCTACATTTAAAAAAAAAACAACCTTGTTTTCATAAATAAAATACTGCTTACAAGTGATTTTAAGATATTATTATTATAACTGCATGTACGTTTTATTTGATTGATTTCAATTTTCACAACACTATAGCATACAATTATCAATGCGTTTGTTTTGTTTTCACTGGTTTTAAGGGAAGTGGTTTTTAAACTGAAATGTTATAGCATGTTTTAAATGGGTAAAATAAGTCAGTTTATTATTTCCACGATGGGAATGTGGTAAGGGATGTCTTTTTACGATTGTGACTTGGGGTGGTTCGGGGGGGGAGGTATCCACAAGGGAGGGGGTGTAATCTGCGTGTTTAAGTATCCAGAGGTCGACAACACGATTTATTTATTTTGCGTTTTCAAAAAATAGTAAAAAAAAAGTAATTTTTTTTTGACATCTCAATACGGCTGTCCAAATTTAAAACACAGTAAGGGACTTTTTTTGTAGTACGTTTTTCTTTGCATTTTTGGACTAAGTAGAGTCTACTTAATCCATAAATGCAAAAAAACGTACTACAAAAAAAATGTCCCTTACTGTGTTTTGAATTTGGACAGCCGAATATAGGATGAAGAAGAATATGGAAGTCTGGGCAATTACGGGGCTTACGACCGTCATAGACTGGTTTAAGTGATCACCTTACACATTATTATTCATCTCTGTTGGGATGTCAAAAAATAATAATGATTAAATAACTGCTAATTGTAGATAATCCAGATTTGTGAACAAGTATTTGGACACACTCGAAATGTTGTAAATATATCAAGGAGTTCCAAATATTTGAGTAGTGTGGTTGTCAATCATGGGTAGAGTGGTGAATGTTGCTCTTGTGTAATCAATTAACCAATCTATGACAGGTCATAAGCCCTGTAAATACCAAGAATTCCATATCTTCATCTTTGTTGAGATGTCAAAATTGTGATTATGTCAAAACAAACGAATATGGTGTTCCATCCTACTATTGGTGAATGTAACACACGTGTAACAGTCACCAATTCTACCCATGATTGACAACTACACTACTCTAATTCTTGGAACCTCTACATATATGATCCAATTTCAAAACATTGTACTTGAATTACTAGAAATTTCACTAGAGACATCTATTGCTGAGATGAAGAAGCTTTTTTTATTATTCCATATTCTTCTTCATCTATGTTGAGATGGCAAAAAATAATATTAAAAAGTGACTATTTCTTACAATACTTTTCCTCTAAAAGACTTGTACAGATTGGCAATGTGTAACTTACATAAGCTTGTGTTACATACGAGTATGCGACCTCGAGTTTATTCTGCGTTTGCCACCTACTAATACCATTTCATTTCCTCTCTCGTATGTCGATTATGTCCTTTGAGTGTGCTCTAAAGAGCACCTACGTCATTTTGATCTTATATAACCTCTTGTAAACCTTCTTCTTCTAACCAATGGTATTAGGTCTAACAATGACCATTATAATTAAATAGAATTAATTGCCCAAACTTCCGTATTGGTAAATGGTATCTAGCTATTCTACGCTATATGCCAAAAAAACTTTCGCAACTCATGAATATGAGTGAGATCGGAACAGTTCCTACGCACATTTCCATGTATTTGCCAAAATTACCAACTGCTATTTAAACGTTCATAATAATAATACCTTAAAACGACACAATTAGATACAAAATAAAAGAATAAATAAGTCATTTTGTACGAAATAAATATCTGTAGATTAAATTAAACTAGACAGTGTCATTTACCTAATAAGAACTAAGTAGTTTCTAATCTTTGAGAGAATTAAAAGCTCCACGACCTGTAGACAGTAATCATTAAGCCTTTGACTCCACTACAGTTAAATTATTTCAGCAATGGAAGTCTATTACGTAACATATAATTACATAAGGCAATGTCATTATTAGTCCTGAGCTTCAGGTGCCAGTCCAGGGTGATATTCAATTGATATTGAAAGTAAAAAATCATTTTATAATGATTTTGACTACATCGTACAGCTGGCCTCATAAGGTGAAATAGCTGTCACTTCAATAAATAAAATAAACTATTTTTATTCTTAATCCAAATCATTTACTTAAAATCACAGACTTACCTCATTTCTCTTACTGTTTACACATATGTTATACTTATCTATTATTATTTGTTATATCTACATATGTAGGTATGTCCCCAATAGTATGAAGAGTGTTATGTTATGTAAAACATGTGGAAACAAACAAGGAAGTGTCCATTTTGGTTTGGGAGTGAGATGTAAATTACAGTTATAAAGAGTGCGAGTGACGCACTTTTAAATTGTGTTTTGAAAAATAATACTCAAAGTTCCTCTACAGAATTTCTTCCTTCACCTTCTTTAACCTTTTGTTCTCCACTGCTGGATATAGGGCTCTTCCATTCCTTTCGGTCCGTTGCTAATTGCAGACAGTTTCTACTCCCTACTGCGGCTATGTCGTCGGGCCATTTCTTTTCAGGTCTTTCGATGACTCTTCTATTCTCCCAAGGTCTTCATCTCAAAAAATTGGGGTTCATCTTGTAAGGTTGTCAATATTACATGGACAGTTGTATTTGTGATTTTGTATGTGTGAAGTATACTTAAAGGGATTATATCGGTTTAGAGTAAATATCTTTCACATTTAGTATCAAATAGCAACTGAAAAATATTTCTAATAGATTGTTCTGAAACACTTGAATTTGTGCAATCTTCTCCTTGGTCATAATTCCCCAGAAACAGCAGAGATAAGTGTTTTCATGCAGTATGTTTTTGTTGGTGAATGGATATCTATGACATTAAATATGTAGCTTTTTTTTTCAAAACATTTTACATATATAATATTCCCAATGAGTGATTTTCATTTCTCATTTTGGGATATGGGATTAAGGTTAAAAAGACTGCAACACATATAAGAAAGTTACAAAAAAGATTTTAAAAATCTAACACAGGGCAAAATATAGAATATAAAACAATAAACGGGTATAGTAAATAGGCATTTAAAAAAAACATAAGGTAAGAAGCATGTTTAAAAGAAACAAATGAGAAAATCTTACTAATCAAAAATACAAATATCTTTTCATAAAGTATTTTTTCAGTTTTTTTATTATTTTGGAACCCTGATTGGGTTCTATTTTATGTCAGGCAGCTGGTTAATTTGGGTATAGGCAATATATTGTTATAAAAACTCCATTATAATTTTGTCCAGTATAATTTTGAACACCAATTGAAGTAAAAGGAGACTTCCACCTTTGTGTTTATACCCCTCAGTGTGTGTGTGACGTATGAGTACTATAGGAATGGGGAGGGGACATGCTGTATGTATAGAGACAGCTGTAGGAATATGAATGAAGCCTTGTGAGTGCTAATGCCCACAGCAGGAAAGGACAACCTTTCTTCTACGGCATTACAAAAGTTCTATACTTACCAATTCACATCAAATCAGTTTATTTGTTAATACATTTTTGTATACATTTCACTTCTCAGCATTTCATGGTACATGCATTAACTTTCTTCTTCTACTACTTTGACAGGAGTCTTTTTTACATTTTGTACTTGTAATTTATATTAATGATACCTACTTTATAATTTATTTAAATAATATGTATGCCTTAGATAATATACATGACAAATCCTTCACCATGAACCCTTTCACCTAGCTCAACTGTATTCCGTTAATTATCTTCCTCTCTCCTGTATCCCGAGTATTTGAGCGCAGGACTGATTACCTTGCATTCATATGATAAGTGGTCAAATTAGCACTGGATGTATCCAATGCGGTGTTTTATGCACCACTCAGTGCAAACAAGGTCAGAAGAAAAATTCAATGCATTTAGTTGAAGTACCCCTTTTATGTATTTTTTTAAATTATTTGGCAGTCACCCAGTGAGATAATGTTTCTGCCAGTGTCAAGTCTTATTTTCATTTACAAACAAAATAATAACAGTGAAAAAAAATCATAGTTTAACCTTTCCGGGAGTACAAAAATCAATGATTTTCTCTGGAGTGGGTTCTTTTTACATGAAAAAAAATTATTACTTCATTAAATCAATGTATTTTAAACATAGAATTATGTTTAATTTTTTTTAAAACACCTATTTAAATACAACATTTTGATTGTGTCCAAATACTTGTTCACAAAATCTGGATTATCTACAATTACAGGAGTTATTTTCATATTATTTTTTGACATCTCATTAAAGATGAAGAAGAATGTGGAAGTCTGGGCATTTACGGGGCTGACAACGGTCACAGGCTGGTTTAAGTGATCACTTTACACACGTGTAACATTCACCGATTCTACCCATTATTGACAACCACACTACTCAAATTCTTGGAAGTTCTGTATATATATGAACCAATTTAGAAACCTTGTTCTTAAATCACTAGAACTTCACTAGAGACATCTTTTTAAATATTTTTCAATTATGACAAAACTACACACAAATATCGACAGATGTCATTGCTATACAAGTTACATCATACTGACTTATTCGACATTCATTAACCTCCATACTCCTTTAAGGAAAATTCGCACTGACGTTCATTTACGTCCATACTCTCGGACTGGTTAAATGCATTAATCTTTATCATTTTTTAAAATAATAACCACAATTCTATAATTAGGTTCAGAAAGGGTGGATACTTGGCTGGGGAGTTGCATTCCTGCCTGTGTTAAGCCCGTTTAGAAAGTTTTCCTCTGTTGTCTTGTCATTCAGCCGATATATCGTGGGTATACTGGCGAAAAACGTTAACTCGAAAATATTCAATTTTGACTTAATGATGTAAATGATGTAGCGTTTCTCAAGTGTGTGATTATAATCCAGGATTCGGATCTCACATACTAATATAAGAGTTTCTGCTTAGTAAAAAGCTTCTTTACATCTCACCAATAGATGTCTCTAGTGAAGTTCTAGTGATTTAAGAACAAGGTTTCTAAATTGGTTCATATATATAGAACTTCCAAGAATTTGAGTAGTGTGGTTGTCAATAATGGGTAGAATTGGTGAATGTTACACGTGTGTAAAGTGATCACTTAAACCAGCCTATGATGGTCGTAAGCCCCGTAAATGCCCAGACTTCCATATTCTTCTTCATCTTTGATGAGATGTCAAAAAAATAATAATAATGATGTAGTTTTATAAAGATTTCAACATTCTTTAAATTGGTAAAATACACTTAGTCGTTTTAAATGTCATATTTATGTGATTTTAAAGGTAAATTCAAGTTTAAGTTTTATAGCGGGTATTTTATTCCGCCTCCGTAGTGTAATGGTCAGCACGCTCGGCTACCGTTCTGGATGTCCCGGGTTCGATTCCCAAGGGGGGTAAAATAAATACAAGTGATTTTTTTCACTCTAATATTTATTCAATATTACCCTGGACTGGTACCTGAAGCGGAGGGCTGATCACCTTTCCTTCATGTGTAAAACGATCAAGATAACACTGCGTTTATATGACGCAGTGCCCTATGCACCATTGGGTGCGGATTAGGGTTTTATTATTATTATTTTATTCAGGCTAAAAGCTTTAAATAACAGGGATTATTCAAACAGGGATTTTGGAGTTAACGTTTTTTGACAGTATACCCACGATATATACCTTGGAATTTTGGAAAGAGGGTAGAAATAAATAATTAATTATATGTGCAAGAAATGTTGTGTTATTCATTTAATTTATTAATTTAAGAAGTAAATAATAATTACAAGATTTACAGGGGGGGTGGGATTTCAAATTCAACTTATCTTGAGCTAGCTTAAAACTAAACTTATTTCTAACCTCATGGCAATATTGGTGGTAAAGACTGTGATGGAAGTTCACGCGACGGGCTGCTACCATCTCTCTCTCTCTCTCTCGATTGCTGTCTACTAGGCTACTTTTCCACTCGGATGCTTGCTTTTCCAATCCGCTCCACTCAAATGTTTAATTTCTCCATTCTTTCTCCATCATATCTCTTGCTTCTCCATACTTTCTCTCTCATATCTCTTGCTTCTCCATACTTTCTCTCTCATATCTCTTGCTTCTCCATACTTTCTCTCTCATATCTCTGGCTTCTCCATACTTTCTTTCTCATATCTCTTGCTTCTCCATACTTCCTTCCTTATATCTCTTGCCTCTCCATACTTTCTCGCTCATATCTCTTGCTTCTCCATACTTTCTCTCTCATATCTCTTGCTTCTCCATACTTTCTCTCTCATATCTCTTGCTTCTCCATACTTTCTCTCTCATATCTCTTGCTTCTCCATACTTTCTCTCTCATATCTCTGGCTTCTCCATACTTTCTCTCTCATATCTCTTGCTTCTCCATACTTTCTCTCTCATATCTCTGGCTTCTCCATACTTTCTTTCTCATATCTCTTGCTTCTCCATACTTCCTTCCTTATATCTCTTGCCTCTCCATACTTTCTCGCTCATATCTCTTGCTTCTCCATACTTTCTCTCTCATATCTCTTGCTTCTCCATACTTTCTCTCTCATATCTCTTGCTTCTCCATACTTTCTCTCCCATATATCTTGCTTCTCCATACTTCTTCTCTCATATCACTTGCTTCTCCATCCTTTCGTCAGTCCCCATTTCTTTTTTTTTTTTTTTTTTTTTTTTTTTTTCTCTCTTTATTCCAGCTTGACTAAGTGGTGGGTGCAATACTTAGTCAGCCATATATGTTTTACAACATTTTATTTCAACAATGAAATTAAAAATAAGAAGGAAATAAGAAATTGAAAGAAAAATAATAATAAAAAATAAAAATAATAATAAAAATAATAATAAATTTGGAGAGATGTAGACGAAAATTAGCTCGCTGGCAAACGCAGCACTGCGCTCCAGTGCCGCCACATGTCCAGCCCCCATCTGTGCTCCACAAGCCGCTTTATGATGAGGTTGGAGCTCTTCATCAGCCTCTCCCGGAGGCCTGCCACTCGGTGCCTTAACAGGGCATCCCAATGTGGTAGGCGTGCTGTGGCAAACATACCACTCGCGCTGCAGTGTCGGGGTAACTTCATTAAAGCTCTGTAGCCGTTATTGTAGCATATTTTCATGCTCTTTAAGCTTCGTTGTGTAACCTTACACCATAGCTCGCTGCCGTATTGCTGCGTACACAACACTTGGAACAGTCTATTTTTTACCTGCGCGGAGCAGTGGGCAAAACCAAATTGGTTGTCGGTCGTTTTTAGGTTTTCAACAGCTTTCTCCATCATTATGTTTTCTATGGTTTTTGCCGCCATGGTGGAAATCGCTATCGGCCTGTAATTTTCTTTTTCTGTTAAATTTCCCATAGGATTTTTTGCAATAGGTATAATTATTGACGTACACAGAGACTCAGGTATGAACGAGTGCCGGAACATTGCTGTGAAAGCTAGCGCCCACAGTACATGTATTCTCGCGCTAGCATATCTAAGGTACTCAGCACAAATTTCGTCTCCTCCGGCGGCTTTATTACATTTCAGTGACCTAATGGCAGTCTGGATTTCCTTCACTTGTATAATGCAGGGACTCAGTGGATGCATATTGTTAGCATTATTATTGTAAATATTACAATTTTCCGCGCTTCCTGTTTTCTCATACATTGAACTGAAGTGGGCTTTCCATAGTTCGCTGATTTTTCCGTCACCCGTTATGTTATCAATTTCTGTGGGTCTTGTAGCTTTGGACGATCTCATTTTATTTGTTTGTTTCCAGAACATTTTGAAATCAGCAGTAAGCATATTCTTTGCCAATATATCGGCTTGTATCTGTTTTTTATTCTTCACCACCGTGCGTAGATTTGTTTTGAAAATACTTCGCGTTTCCGCTCTCCTCTGGGCAACTGGTCCTGTAGACGGTTTTCCCTCTATGAGCCACGCTTTGAAGGCATTTCGTGCATTAATATGGCTTTGTTTTACTTGCTCATTCCATCCTGGAATGTTTCCTGAATTTTGTTTTCCGCTTTTGGGCCCCCCTGCATTCACTTTAAATGCAAGTTGTGCGGCATTTCGCATAGCTTTTATCGTACTTTCGTAAAATTCTTTAATAATGAATTTATGATGTGGGTTTATACACTGTTCACATGTTAAAGCTTCGTAAGGAATTATTATTTTCTTAAAGAGCGACTCTGTCTTATCGTGGTATTTCTTCAGTTGTATTTGACTGTATTTGTTCCAATTAATTTTTTCCTCATTTATTTGAGTATTACTTTTAGATGTATATTTACACTTCATCTCCACTTGTATGTGTAGTGGAAAATGGTCGGACATCTGTTGGTTGTCGTCAATATGGATATTTGTGATCCGCTGTTCGAGCGTACTGGATATTATACAATGGTCCAACCAAGAGGTAGTATTATGCGCCTCACTGAAGAACGTAAAGGAGCTGATGTCGAGTTTTTTCACGTCATAGATACTATACTCGTTTTCCTGAGAAAAGGCATCTAATTCCTCCATAAATTTACTGTGTATGGGCGCATTGAAATCACCCATACAAATTAACTCATTCACTTGAGTTTCATCTACGATAGCTGTAACTCGGCTCAAGATGTCCACAAAAACAGGCAGGTTTTCGTTGCAACATACTGGCATATAAACATTTACCAATAGAGTGACTCCGTGGCTATGTTGTATGGTTATTGCCGCCATCCGATCGTCACCACATTCGATAATACTTACATTAGCAATTTGCTTCCTTACCAGTATGGCTACGCCTCCGTGTGGTCTTCCCTGAATTATTTCCTCGGAAGAGTTCATTGCTGATGTTCCAGTGGCCAGAAACTCCTCGTGGATACTATTCAGGAAGTTTAAGTCGTCCTTCATCAACCAGGTTTCTTGTAGGAGAAGAATGTCAACATTGTTGCAAATTTCGTGTATACCCGGTGCTATACGATGTACTGATTTACAGTTGTAGGAACATATTCTAATGGAATTGTTCATGATGAAATATTAGTTTTTTTTTTCGCTATAAAAAAATCGTCGGACAAAAGAGTACTGTGGCCAAATATCTCCGTTTAGTGTGGTACTATACATGGATTCAGGTACTCCTATTTTAAAAGTCTTATAATCACCCGATTTTGTTTGTAACTCCTCACATTTACGAACGTCCACATCTTTTGTTTTCAGAAAGTCACTGATCATCTCACAATTCGTTTCTAGACTTAATCTCGATACCGCTAAATATTTAACATTTTCTATTGCCTTAAGCCCAGACGAAACATTACTGCCTCGTATGGCGTTTTTATTTTTGAATTTTGGGCGTTTATTATCGTTATTATTGGAGATATTTTTACTCTTTGCATTTTTAACGATTGTCCACTGGCTAGAAGATTCAGTAATATTATTTACATTTTGAGTTTTGTTTTTAGTGACATCTGTCAATTCATTTCCAACTATTTCGCTATAGAGCGTTGGTGGCTTTGGGTCGCTGTTCACAGATGGCGTTATCTCTTCGTTCGGTATGAATTTTTCATGCTGTTTCCTACCTACATTATGGTGGTCGTTTACGTTATGTTGACGTTTAATTTCTGCTACTTCACATTTCAGAGATTGGATCGATTCCGAATTCTTTGGCGTTTCAATGTTTAACTTATGGATTTCGTTCTTAAGATATGTTAACTCTCTAAGTAGAGAACTCACATTTCTGCTGCTGTGATCTTCACTCTTCTTCTTCGTGTGCCTTGTTAGGTCCCCCCAACGTTGGTGGTCACCATTGCAATGGCTTTGCGCTCCTGCGCCGTCCGGAACAACTCCTTCACTTCTATCATTCCGGTCCAGTCGCGAATGTTGCGACGTTACGATGTTTGCTTACTGCCAGATCCTCACTTCTATTTTTCCCATTATTATAATTTTCAGAATGTAATGTAATACCTTCTAATACCTCAGAATGTAATATAATCTTCTCTTTTGCCTTCTTTTAATACTCCATCTTTCAACTGTAACTGTAGACTGCGGGATTGCAAAATCTGACCAAACGCAAGGCCCGATTATATGGGACGAAATTTGCAAAGCCCGAGTTGACTTGAATAGAGACAAATGAATAATCGACTATCAATACTGAATGATTGAGTATTGAGAGTCGATTATTCCCGTGTTCAGGTATGGCATTTTGCTTCCTGAAGATCTGCTCTCAACTCGCCGTGTGCCCCAATTATTGGCTGGCGAGAGTAGGTATTTATTTATTGTAACTGCAGACAGTTAATAGAATTCCATTTTAAATTTTTGGGTAATATATCCACAATTAAACAAGGTTATTGGATTGAATTTTACTTTTATTTACATATATATATATATTGAAAATATGTGACACGTTTTGCCTTAATAAGACAAATTTATGCATATCGTAGTCATACAGGAGAAAGTGACCAAGTGCAGTTTTTACAAAAACGTGATTATTGACTTATTTGACATCTTACTAGCTTAATGTTGCCCTGAAAAAAATCCCAAAGCGATTTAATACTAAAATTAAATGCGATCCCTCGGACAAATGTGTGGCAAAACGATGTTTGATAGATTTTCGAATGATGAAATAAGGAAAGAATGCAAGGCTGAGATAAGTATTATCGATAAAATTGAGAAAGGTGTGTTGAGATGGTTTGGACATGTGGAACGTATGAGTGAGGAAAGAACGGTTAAACAAATTTATGAGGCGAATGTAGTTGGAAAAAGAAGCAGAGGAAGACCGAGGAAAACCTGGCATAATCAGGTATGTCAAATACTTGAAAGCGGCCGGGTCAGGAGTCGTAATAATCGTCGGGTATGTATGAGGAGATGCATGAATGTAGAAGAGGCGAAGAATATTTGCAAAGACAGAATGGTGTGGCGTTCGATTCTCTCTGCCTACCCCTGCGGAGAAGCGGCGTGATGGTTAGTTAGTTTAGTTAGTTAAGTATAATATATTAACTTGTTAAAAATGACTAACTGCATTGATGTTTATTTTCTTGCCAAGCAAAAGTGACCAAGTGACAGTTGGACATTACTGCTTGTTGTAACAATTTTCAACGCTATGAAGTTAGTTAAAGTTCTGTATGAAACATTTGGCATTTAAATGTTTCCCTCTAAACAAAGTGACTAAATTCGAAGTAAAATGGCCAGCAGAGGTAAATTATTGATGGAAATGTGTAAAAATCAAGAAAGAGTGATCCATATAATGTACATGAATTAAGATTTGATGATATGTTCTATTATGATCTCAAATCTTCTTCTAACCCTTATCTGCACCTAATGGTGCATAGGGGACTGCATCATATTGATGCGGTGTTATCTTGATTGAAGGCAAGGTTATCACTCCTGCGCTTCAGGGACCAGTCCAGGGTAATATGAAATAAATATTTTAGTGTAAAATCACTAATATTAATTTTCAACCCCCCTGGGAATCGAACCTGGGACCTCCAACACGGTAGCTAAACACGCTTACCATAACACCAAGGAGGCATACACAGATCTCAAATCACTTGCCAAAAACTTGACGAAGATGAAAATGAAGACAGTGAAATTGTTTCATGGCTGCAAATTAAATGCTTGCGATATGAGCACACTAGACCAGGAAAAAATATGTATTAGTATTCGTATAACGAAGATTTTAAAATCCTGTCAGTATTGGGGCGAGGATTTCCAGTAATTTTTCCTCCATTAAATTATTTATACAAAGAACTACGTATAACTAAGAAAAAGAAGAAAGATACTGGTGCAATTCCACGGGAATAGTATGGGTGGCACAGATCACTTTCTGTCAATAATAAAGAAAACCGAGCACCAGAACCAAACTTAGCTTCTGAATCTGAGCCAGAATAATACTTCTTTACTTTTTGTATATTTAAGAAAAATAATGTTATGTTATGGAAAAAAATATGTTATGTTACCAGCTAGTTTATATTCCAAAAAAAAGTTTCTTTATATAAATGAATAAAATTTTGTATCTGTAACTAACGTTTCCAATGTCATCCTAAGAATCAAAAGTGACTATCTGCATTTTTTCCTAGATAAATGCGTGGAAAAAGTGACCAAGTGCTTTAAGTAATTTTAAAAACTTTTGGATGAAAATTTTCTAAAATATTATTTCCTCATTTCAATATTCAACATCTCTCTTTTTACACAAAAATAATCACAATCGTGAATACATTATTTTTTTGTTTTTAATTGATGACAAAAGTGTAAAAACGGTTAAATGGCCCTCCTGAACATTTTATGCTTTCTCAGTTGGTCACTTTTTCCTGTACGACTACGATATACACAATAGTGTTAGTACCTACTTAAATATGGGGTACATAATAACGTAGTTGTAAAAAATACAAAATTTAAGATAACTAGATAATACTGTTTTTTTTTTTTAATATTAAGTAAAGGTGAAATTACTATGTATATTTCATTGTCCGTTTCTAAGTATTTTATCAGGGTTATTGCTATTTTTTATAATTTCTAATTGTTCTAATAAATTAAGTCTGAATCCTTTATTTTCCATGTGCAGTGGTTTGGGTTTAACCCTTTCCACTCGCCATTGAAAAACCACTAAGCCATTTAAAATATGTGAAAGTTTTGGTCGATCAACTAGTGGGTGAATATAAAGAGCCTCGAAGTAGGCCATCTACTTCAGCTGCTTCAGAGACCGGCTCAACGGAAAACTACATATTTTATGAAACGGACCTAAGCGGGACTGTGTGGTCTACTAAAAAAGGGCAGTAAAAGGTGGGAGACGGGAGACGGGAGACGGGAGACGGGAGACGGGAGACGGGAGACGGGAGAGCAGCAACTATTGCGACACATGTCCTGGAAACCCGAGAATGCATTTGAGCAATTGTTTCGAAAAATATCATACTTTGAGAAATTACAAAAACTAAAATTTGCCTTTTTTTCTTACATAATTTATAATTTTCTGTTGGAAATACACATTTGTAAACAAAAATGCAATAAATTTTTTCCTACCTTTCCAAAATATATATTTTTTTAATTTTCTACAAAAACCTAAGTTTTTTCTCATATTTTCATAAAAAAAAAAATTAAAAAAAATAAAAAAAAATAAAAATAAAAAAATAAAAAATAAAAAAAATAAAATATATATATTGATTCATAAATTATGTGTTTATGAGGTGTTTTGTGAAATGTGATTTTCTAGTTTTTGTTTGGTGAATACACTTTTGTGTTCTGCGAATCTGATATTGAAAGATCTACCCGATATAGATGTAATCATATTCCTCACATATGTTATAAGTTTTTAAATACTACTTTTATCCAAAATATTTCTATTTTCCTTGGAATGTATCAGTTTTTTTCCCTATATTGTTTGTTTTAAATTTAAAGGCAACATTTACGTTTTTACGTCTGAAAACTTAACCATTTTTTTCTGAAATGTTTCATAAATATTCTATGCAGCCATAATTCTATTCTAAATGAAGGGAGACTTTGGGGTAGATTAATGCAAAAAAAATTGTATGTACTTTTTTTTTTAATTTTTATCTATAATTTCATGGTTAAAGCTACTAATTTTTTTAGTTTTAATAATATTAAGTTCTTGATTGTATGACTTTAAATTGAGTGGGTAGCTTATTATTAACCTTTTTTGCGAAGGGGGAGAAAATCTCCATGGACACCTGGCAGCCCGTGCTGTCAGGTAGTGCCAGATTTTTACTGGCTAAAAACTCCCCCCTCTCGCAGTGGCATAAACCCAGCGGATCTCAGTGATGAATATTCTTCGCTGGGTTGCCGGTGTGTGAGGTATTTTCCCTTGCCTTGTTCGACTCGGGCACTACGGTCTGCCCGGCCCGGTCAGTGACAGGCGTCCCTAAAGCTGCCTACTACCGACCACCGACCTAATCACACCTACGCAACGGAGGACCACCTAGTGCGCCTCGCCTGTGTCACCGGGGTGCGGGAGTCCGCCTGTGCCCGCATCGGCGCGACGAGGGTGGAGGCTCGGCCTCCTCTTTAGCGAGCATAATCGCCCTCGTGAACTTCTCCCAGGTGGACCAGGAGGGCGCGTTTTGGAGCATGGAGGGGACCATCTCTATCAGTGAGACTCGGGCCCCACCGAGAGACTCTTCCAGCTCCCTCCTGAACGGGTCCCAGGAGGGGCACTCAAATATAGTGTACTCCACCGAGTCCTCGCCAGAGTCGCAGTGGTGGCACGCACCTGATTCCACCTTGCTTATCCTATTTAGATAGGCTCCAAAACAGCCGTGCCCCGTCAGCAGCTGGGTCAGGTGGTAGCTGAGGAATCCGTGCTTCCTCCCCATCCACACACTGAGGTCGCCCATAAGCCTCCGTGTCCACCTTCCCTTCACCGCCGAGTCCCACCGCTCCTGCCAGCGAGTCATCTTGGCGACCCGCGGGATCGCCTTCTCTATGCCCTGCCTTTCGGCGGCCAGTAGATCCACGGGGATCATTCCCGCCACGACGAGTGCTGCATCTTCAGACACTGTTCGGTATCCCATGGGTACCCTCAGTGCCATCCGACGCTGCACTCCAGCCATCATGAGCGTGTTCTCTCCACTCTCATTGATTCGGCCTATATGGGCGCGGCATAAAGGAGATTGGAGTGAACTACCTCGCTGAGGAGCCTTCGTCTTATAGACTTAGACCCGCCAATGTTGGGCATTAGCCTGGCGAGCTGTTCCCCAACGATGGCGGCTCTTGATGCTGCCTGTCTCACGTGTTGCGTGAAGCGGACTTGCCATCGAGGTGGACGCATAGGTATTTGAGTGTCCTTTTATAGAGCACGTCAAAATCTCCTATGCGTAGCCTTGGCGGTGTCATCGTTCGTTTCCGAGTGAAAAACACCGCCTCGGTCTTCTCCAGGCCCGCGCGGCCCATCCACCGGCTCACTCTCCACAGTGCCTCGTTGCCTGCGGTATCGATCGTGGTCGCGGTTTTTGCCGTTATCAACACCGCGACGTCATCAGCGAAGGCCTCTAGCTTGGCCTCCTCGGGAAGGTCTATTCTCAGTAGCCCGTCATACATGACGTTCCACAGGGAAGGGCCAATGACCGATCCCTGTGGGATGCCCGCGGTGACGCTCCACGTCTGGACCCCTCCCCCAGACCGGGACCACTGTAGGTGAGCGTTCGCCCCCTAAAGTAGTCCTCGATCAGGCGAATCAGGTAGCCAGGTGCCCCGACGTCCAACTCCAGCGCTTTGAGAATCACTTCCCATCGCGCAGAGTTGAACGCGTTGCGCACGTCGAGCGCCACCAGCACAGTATATCTCTGCAGGATAAGCCACTCCAGTACTTTTCTCAGGCCATCCAGCATACAGAGGGGTCTGTATGCTGTCGGCCCCGGCGGTTTGCCGTCCTTGGGGGTCAGTACGAGCTTTTGGCGTTTCCATGCTGTACCGAAGTTGCCCCCCATGAGGCACTTGTTGAACATGCTCAAGAGGAGTCCTGGGAATTTCTCAGCCACTGTCCGAATCACCTTGTTCGGTATGCCGTCGGGTCCTGGTGCCTTGCCGTTTTTCAACCGCCCGGCCGCCAGGGACAGCTCCGCCCGGGTGAAAGGAAGCGGCTGAGTGAGCCCCTCCTGAGCGCTGCTCGTGCGCCATTCCCTCGGGCCATGGTTAGGGAGGAGTTTCCCCACTACCTCTCTCACGTTCTCCATTTTGCTAAGGACAGGTCAAAAACGCGGCCCCGCAGTTTCTGCCGCACAAGCTTATACGGCAGCCCCCACGGGTCCTCGTCTACTAACCCGCACAGCTCCAGCCAGCACCGCTCTTTGTTGCCCTTAATGGCCTTCTTGAGGGCGCTCTTGGGCGCCTTGTACAGGGCTCTCCTGTCTTCGTCATCTGGCCTTCGCTGCAATCTCCTGCTGGCGGCGAGGCACTTCTGTCGGAGCCCGGCTATGGTATCGTTTCACCAATAAACCTGCCTCTCACGGGAGGGCTCCCGTGTTGTCCTTCCGCCTCGGCATGGAGGCATCGCAGCCCCTGATTATGGCCTCTGTGACTTTGGCCACCATCTCTTCCGCGGAGTCGTCCGGAAGCGGTTTGGCGCATTTCGCGATGGCCTCGCACAGAGCGTCCAGCTGGAACTGTTTGACTCCACCCGACTGGGGGAGAGTCAAGCCTATTTTTGCTATTGACGTCCGTGAGTTCGAAGGTGATGTAGCGGTGGTCACTCGCCGAGTATACCTCGGTGACTCTCCACCTCTTCACCCTGCCAATCGTCGTCTCATCCGCAAAGGTGACATCGATTGTCGAGGTCGATGCGCCCCTCTGGAATGTCGGCGCATTTCCGACGTTCGCAGAGTGGAGGCGCAGTGAGGCCGCCGTTGCAGAGGATTCGACCTCGTCGGTTGGTCGTCGAGGACCCCCACTATGCCGCCTTCGCGATGAAGTCTCCCGCGACCACGATCGGGACCCCGGCCTTGAGGGCGTTGTCGTGTAGGGCCTCTAACTGCCCCTCGAACTCCTGGATCGTGGCATTTGGGGAGCAATAGCAGGAGTAAAACCTGTACCCCCCCGCCTCAATCCAGGTCCATTCGTCTCCTCCACCACCAGGTGCCACCCCGTGCACGCGCAGACTCGTCGCGGGCAAAAAAATAGCCGCCCTTAAGCTTGTGTCCGAGAACCATCCCCTGTTTTGGTTCCTGTGTTGCTCGGACACAATGACGATGTCCGCACGGTGCTTGATGGCCACCTGTTAAATCAGATCCTGGGCGGCTTTGCAGCCGTTCAGGTTGATCTGGAGAAGCCGGATGGTCATTTGGCCCGTGCCTTATTGTCCCTCCTCCTCGCAAGTGCGAGCGCCTCCTTGAAGAGCCTGCACTGCGAGCCCCCGCTTCGGTGCTTATTATCCCCATTTGGGCAGCTGAAGCAGAGCGGACTTTTCTTGCACCCTGCAGACTTGGCCCGGTTGAGCACAATTTCGGCACAGGCCGGTCCTATCAGTGGCCCGACACGACGCCGCCCGACGCCCGTACTCCAGGCACCGGAAGCACTGCGTAAGCCTTACTCTTTCTCTGAGGCGGCACACCACTACTCTGAGCCTGTCCCTGTCCAGGAGTTCCATGGCCAGCTGGCTGCGTGGTAGTTCGCACCAGCAGACCTGGGTGCCCCCGTGGGCAGGCCGCAGGCTCAGGACCCTGACGTGCTCCGCCCTGTCCGCCTCCACCTGTTTGGTGAGGGCTTTGGCCACGTCCCCCCTCTCGACACCCTCGTCTAGGTTGCGGATGACGACCGTCAAGGTGGGGAACACGCGGCGCACAGTTGCGCCCTCTCCTGCAGGGTGCCTGGACACTCTTCTGCAGATCTCGGCGTAGGAGGTGGCACCCGTCGCCTTAACGATGAGCGCCTCTCCCAGCCTCGGCCTTGTGCTTTCGGTAGTGCCCGGCCCCTTTTTCTTTTTGCGCTTACTCACCACTTGGCTCCACTCTCCGCCCGTCGCCCGCGTTGCAGTTGGAGTGGGCAGGGGGCGTCGCCGGGAGCAGGGGGAGGGGTCCTTTCGCTCTTTTTCTTCTTCCTTTTCATCTCCTTGGCAGCAGGTGCGACCTCTCCATCCGCACCCAACTGAGGAGACGTCGTCATGGCGGCAGCAGCTCTACGTTGGGGGCTGGTGGGGGCAGTGATCTCGTCGGCCCTCTCCAGCTCCTCCACCTCCTCCGCCAACCATGTGAGCGAGTTTCCAAGGGAAGCTATCCCCTCCCTGATTGGGACATGGACGTTACGTTGTCCCTTGACAAGCTCGTCAAGATAGTGGGCGAGGACCTCCTTCAACCTCGCGTATCTTCCTGTAACAGGGGATGCGGCTGGGGCCAGGTCGGCCACCCCCTCCGTACTGCGATTGCAGGCTGACGATGCCCGGGAGCCCGCTTGCTCACTCCCGACCACCGGTACTGGGTGTCCGACACTCTGCACCGTAACTCTAGATATGCGTTTTGACATTATTCATAGAGTGGAACATAGAAGCGGCGACAAGCCCCCCTACCACGACAAGGCGAAAGACACAGAGGGGAGCTTATTATTAACCTGTCGGGTTAGTGTCGCGGACTCTCAAGTTGGAGTTTCTCGGCTCGAACCCACTCTACCATAATTTGATACTAATTTCTAATAATGAGCCGCTTAGAAATAGTATGAAATTGAAATATTTGTGTTAATCAAAATAAAAACACTAATATTTCTCTTTTTAAAAAAAAAATTTAAAAAACCTATGAACCAAGGAATGGTATGCTGCTAGTTTATGTGTCCAATAATAGGTAACGTCCTAACAATGTACTCATTTCGAAGATACTTTGTAAGAACAATAGCGTTATGCAATTAAAAAACTATTTTCGTATGTCCGCCTCCGTGGTGTAATGGTTAGCGTCTTTAGCTACCGTGCTGGAAGTCTCGGGTTCGATTCTCAGGAGGGGGTGAAAATATTTTTTGTTATTTACACTCTATTTAATATTACCCTGGACTGGCCTTCATGTAAGTAACGATCAAGATAACACTGTGTCAATACGATGCAGTGTCCTATGCACCATTGGGTGCAGAATAATGGTTAGAAGAATTTTCATTAATTGATTTGGCAGTCACTTTGTGACAATATCTATACATTTTTAATCTAAGTTTTGCTTGGTAAATACCACGGTTAATATACGGTGTTTGAAAATTATGCAAAATACATCGAAACACGTGTTGCCATAAATTTTAAGAAATAGTGATATTTATTATTATACTAAATAAAACTTAAATTAAAAATAAATAAATAAACTATAGCTTTTGTTGCTAAGGTCGCCGAATTACCCTTAGAAAGTATATTCTCTACAAATTTGGATAACATGTAGCTCACTCCTTTCAAGAACGTCATAAATCAAAATATTTGATTTTTCAGGAGAACGTTTTTAAAGTTTAAAAATATAAAACAATGTATTGAAAATAAATATCAAGCCACTTATTGAACTTTTTAGTGTGCAACAGATCTTTTAAGGTAAAACCTGAAGGTTTTTTTCTTCATTTGAAAAATATCAAGTATATTTAAAAAAATAGTTAAACAATACCTTTTATTCAAAATGCAAAAACAACATTTTCTGTCCTGTAGCGGGTAAATATTAAGTTAAAAATATGCCTCTTTTGCTGGGATTTAGTACATTTTTTGAGCATTCCAAAAACATGCACAACTGAAAATTGACGATTTTTTATTTATGACGTTCTTGAAAGGAGTGGGCGATGTGTGTTTTAACTCGTAATTGCTTACAATGTATGGACGTAATAAATAACTTCTGATTTTTAAAGGCACTTGTAGGTATACATAAATATCCTTCATATATTTTATTTTGAGAGTGAATGCTGGGAACAAAGTGAATGGTGCACTGAAATCAGTTATGCTAATAAAAACCTATCAGCGGAAGCTAAACTGGCAGTGCACAAAGGAGTCCTGGTTCCAACTCTAATGTATGGAAGTGAAACATGGAGTTGGCAAAAGAAGGATGAAAGTAGACTGAATGCAGTCAAAATGCGATCTCTCAGAAGAATTTGCGACAAAACGATGTATGATAGATGTGCGAATAGTGAAATAAGGAAGGAATGCAAAGCTGAGATAAGCATTATCGATAAAATTAAGAAAGGTGTGTTGAGACGGTTTGGACATGCAGAACGAATGAGTGAGGAAAGAACGGTAAAACAAATTTATGAGGCGAATGTAATTGGGAAAAGAAGCAGAGGAAGACCGAGAAAAACATGGCAAGATCAGGTATGCCAAATACTTGAAAGTGGTCAGGTTAGGAGTTGTAACAATCGGCGGGTATGTATGAGGAGACGCATGACTGCAGCCATTTTGTCGTAACGTAACATGTTACGATGCGAGCATTCGTATAGTCGGTACAGCGAGCCGAGCGCTCCATCCATAGTCGGATGCTCCCCGCGAGCGACATCATGACGTTTTTTTTTTGGGGTCAAGGGATCTGTCACTGCGACCATATTAGGTCTATTGTGACCTCCCTCTGTATTACAGCTCGCTGCCAAGACCTACATGAGTCATGTAACTTACGACCTGTCTTGGTGGTAGGAGCTACACCTTCTCGGAGTCCAGTAGAGGTCCTCCAAGGATGTGACTTCGTTTGTGAGCGAGTGCGTCGCAATTGTAGAGAAATGTGGATTGATGTTTCGTTATCCTCGTGTTGTTCGTTACAACGAAATGCTCCGGTCAGTCCCCACCTTTAGATTGCACTAAATACAGTACAATTTACAGGGATTGCTTTAACTGAGATGATTAAAAATTTCCAAAATACGCAAATCAATATTAATAATAAAACTATGCAGTTTGTTTGTGTCCACCAAAACAACAGAGTTTATAAAAATGAGAAACTAAAAGTAAAACCTCACATACAAATATAAGACTTTCTGCGCAGTAAAAAAGCTTCTTAGTCTCACCAATAGATGTCACTAGTGAAAATTCTAGTGATTCTTGAACAATTTTTCAAAATTGGATCACATATATAAAACTTCCAAGAATTTGAATAGTGTGGTTGTCAATCATGGGTAAAATTGGTGATTGTTACAAGTGATCACTTAAACCACCCTATGATGGTAAGCCACGTAAATGGCCAGACTTTCATATTCTTTTTCATCTATGTTGAGATGTCAAAATAATATGAAAAATAACTCCTGTAGTTGGAGATAATCCAGATTTGTGAACAAGTATTTGGACACACTCAAAATGTTGTAAATTAATTCAGTACTTGCAAAAAAACAAAGATAATTCGCTAATTCCTTTTAACAACGTCATATCAAAAAACTTGATTTTTCGGGTGATCTTTTTTTCAAGTTTAAAAATATAATAAAATGTATTAAAAATAAATAACAAGCCACTTATTGAACTTTTTACTGTGCAACAGATCTTGTTAGGTAAAACCTGAATGTTTTTTCTCCATTTGAAAAATATTTAGTATATTTAAAAAAAATAATAAAACAATACCTTTTCTTCAAAATGCAAAAACAACACATTCTGCCCTGTAGCGGGTAAATATTAAGTTAAAAATCTGCCGCTTTTGCTGGGATATAGTACATTTTCTGGACATTCCGAAAACATGCACAACTGAAAATTGACGATTTTTTATATATGACGTTGTTGAAAGGAGTGAGCGAGTTATGTATGAGTTTACAATGTGAAAAATTAAAAGAGAGAAACATTTAAACTGTGTAAATTAACTGTGGACGTGATTAGCATTACTACCTCTATGATGAGATTAGTACACATTCGAACTGCAAAAATCTCATAATGGTAAAAAAAATAAACTATTAAAAACGAAAAAAAAGCACTACTATCACAGGTACCAAACTGACAGCTATTAGTTTCCCTACTGGAACACAGAGGGGACTTAATATTAATTCCAAAAAATCTCTAACTATTAAAACACAGAGGGCACTAATATAAAGTAAACAACAACATTTTGAATATGAAAATTCATATATGAAAATAACTCCTGTAATTGGAGATAATCCAAATTTTGTGAACAAGTATTTGGACACACTCAAAATGTTGTAAATAAATTATCTGGTCAAATTATAAGCTTAATAATAAAAATGAAAATGGTATTTTATGGCGTTTCTCATGTGTGTGATTATAATCCAGGATTCGGACCTCACATACTAATATAAGAGTTTCTGCTTAGTAAAAAGCTTCTTTACATTTCACCAATAGATGTCTCTAGTGAAGTTCTAGTGATTCAAGAACAAGGTTTCTAAAATTGGTTCATATATATAGAACATCCAAGAATTTGAGTAGTGTGGTTGTCAACAATGGGTAGAATTGGTGAATGTTACACGTCTGTAATGTGATCACTTAAACCAGCCTATGACGGTCGTCAGCCCCGTAAATGCCCAGACTTCCATATTCTTCTTCATCTTTGATGAGATGTTAAAAAAGAATATAAAGTAAACAAGTCTAAATCTACTGCAAATACAGAATTGCATCGCGCGTGACATCTAGTCTATAACAGAGGATCAAAACAATACTTTCTTGCTTTTTCCACGTTCCACGGACAGCTAGATGCGAAATTATTACAAAAATATGAAATAATTATAATTGATATTAGTAATGTTAGTAAATAACCACTCACCGACTACTTCTGTCTACCGGTTTCGAGACGTACCTGTCTCTTCGTCAGGACATACACTACAATTTAATTGTTGTTCGCATGATTGTTAAATTGTAGTGTATGTCCTGACGAAGAGACGGGTACGTCTCGAAACCGGTAGACAGAAGTAGTCGGTGAGTGGTTATTTACTAACATTACTAATATCAATTAAAATGTTTGACCACAAAGTAAATGCTTTGAATATAAATAATATGAAATAATTATATCTCAGAAAAAGGAAACCACCTATTCCGGGACTAAACGGGTGACATTCGGATATCACTCCTGTTTCTTTACCGACTGAGCTAACTGACAGTAGTTTCTTTACTAACAGTATGTTTCCTTAGTCGATAAATTAACCTTCCCTCTCGGTGATATATATTTATTACAACTCAAGTTTAAAAATGAGAATATCAGTATAAAATATAATAGATACGGACTAAGAATTTTTTGTATTCCTCCGTAAAACTATTAAGTGTATTAAAAAAGTAATAAAATATAAAGTTATTCATTTGCAGCGACAGAAATTGTAAAATAAATCGGGAATAGAATCACCAATACACCAACATTTCTCAGAGTATGCGTGCGTGCCGCACTTTACGTACACGCGCACGCGACTTTATAATGTTTCGGACAATCTCATTTTAGCTGCGCGCAAGACATCGTTCGGGATGGTTGTATCGCTACACTAGCTGTGGTGAATACTTACAATATATTTTTTTTCTTTTTTAAGTACTTATCAGGGCTAACATTACAAAATTGATACATTTCAACTTGAACTATGGTCAATTAAAGTAACATTTAGGATTATTCACATTTTTAAGGTTTTTAAATCACATTTTCATATGTTGTACAAAATACATATCACCGGAGCGCGGGAAAGTTTTTAGCATCGTAAGGGCGATTGTACTCTACCCAGAATTTGACCGTCCGGCAGTCTGGTTTTGAAAAATGAAAGCGACTACGACAGTTTAGCGTGATTGGATTTACGCGCAACGTGTTCACGCACCGATTAAGAGCTCCAATCCGAAAAAAGATGGACAAAAGCCAATCCAAGCCAATCATCATTTTAAAACGCTAACTGACGGCGCGACCTCTACTACATTTATCACCACCAACCTAAGTTACCATCTTTATTTGAATGGATACATAAATCTTTCGCCATGCTCACAGATGGCGGTTGACCTTTTTACTTGTTCAGTTCTATTAGTGCAGGTATTTCTAACATTGCATAAAAACTAATTACATTTTGAATATAAAATAAAGTAATGGTTACAAATTTGTCACTGGTTTCCTCTGTATCAGGGCGAGAGGAGAGATTAGGTGGGAGTAGCGTTGGTTTTCTTGGTGACATCCACATCAGCACTGTGCCGTGAATAGACATGACTCTCAAACTCTTTGTACCTGCTGAACTTGTCGTTGCATGCCGTGCATTTGTAGAACAAAATCGCCGGCTTCAAATTCATTTTGTGTATTTCTACCATGTGCTTCAAAAGATTCCACATGTGTACCTGAAAAAATAAGAAAAAACATTATAATCGACATTTTGCAGACCTACATCTCCATTCATTCAAACCCTTATATCCACATCCCAATGATGCATAGGGCACTGCATCATATAAATGCAGTGTTATCTTGATCGTAAACACATGAAAGAAAGGTGATCAGCCCTCCGCTTCAGGTACCAGTCCAGGGTAATATAGAATAAATATTACAGTGAAAAAATCACTTATATTTATTTGACCCCCCTGGGAATCGAACCCGGGACCTCCAGAACATTACACTACGGAGGCGGACATCTCCATAGTATACTATAATAAATACTTCTTCTAACCCTCATCTGCTCCCAATGGTGCACAGGGCACTCCATTGTATTGACGCAGTGTTATCTTGATTGTTACTTACATGAAGGCAAGGTGATCAGGGTAATATTAAATAAATGTTAGTGTAAAATCACTATTATTTATTCTTACCCCTCCCCATGGGAATCGAACCCGGGACACCTGCAGCACGGTAGCTAAACACGCTAACCATTACACCACGGAGGCAGACTAAATACATAGTATAGTAAAACAACTAAAGTGAGTTTGCACATTCTTGTACAAATAAAGGTGTGAATCCAACAGTACCTTGGCCATTTTTGCTGTCCTTATTTTCCTATGCTCTATTTCTCCTGCACTTTCTTTCCCATACATCACTGCTGTATAAATACTAAGTAAATTTTACTATAAGCGTAATAAATAATCTACAACATTTTGAGTGTGTCCAAATACTTGTTCACAAAATCTGGATTATCTCCGATTACAGGAGGTATTTTCACATTATTTTTTGACATCTCATCAAAGATGAAGAAGAATATGGAAGTCTGGGCATTTACGGGGCTGACGACCGTCATAGGCTGGTTTAAGTGATCACTTTACACATGCAAATTGGTGAACTTTACATGTCTATAAAGTGATCACTTAAACCAGCCTATGACAGTCGTCAGCCCCGTATATATGGAACATCCAAGAATTTGAATAGTGTGGTTGTCAATAATGGGTAGAATTGGTGAACATTACACGTGTGTAAAGTGATCACTTAAACCAGCCGGTTGTCAGCCCCGTAAATGCCCAGACTTCCATATTCTTCTTCATCTTTGATGAGATGTCAAAAAATAATAATAATCTACACACACAACTTGAAGGTGGCACTGAGCAGGCTTGATACATTACATTTTTGCACATATCGCTCACTCCTTTCAAGAACGTCATAAATAAAAAAACTGTATTTCAGTGGAACGTTTTTAAAGTTTTAAAATATAATACAATGTATTAAAAATAAATATCAAGCCACTTATTGAACTTTTTACTGTACAATGGATCTTTTTAGGTAAAACCTGAAGGTTATTTCTCCATTTGAAAAATATTTAGTATATTTAAAAAAATAATTAAACAATACCTTTTCTTCAAAATGCAAAAACAACACTTTTTGCCCTGTAGCGGGTAAATATAAAGTTAAAAATATGCCTCTTTTGCTGGGATATAGTACATTTTCTGGGCGTTCCGAAAATATGCACAATTGAAAATTTACAATTTTTGATTTATGACGTTCTTGAAAGGAGAGAGCAATATCTTCCCTTGTAAATATTTCATACCTGACCACATATAGGACAGCGCCCTCCATCCTTGGCCTTGTCGGCTGCTTCCTGCAGCGCCTCCGTCACTAGGCCGTGTGATCCCAGGAGGTGGCGTTCTAATCCTTGGTCAGTCAGAAAACTAAAAAATGATAAACAGCCTAATCACTAAATAGAATGTGGTAAAATATTCAGAGACGGAGGCCTCAGGAGATGATACTTTCCATTCCATCATTCAGTCGTCCATAGGGCACTGGGTCAGGTGATGTGTCATCTGCCCATGCCAAGTCTTTCTTGGTTTCCTTCGGCTTCTAGATTCGAACTACATTTTGATTGTAGATTTATTTTACCATTCTTTCCGCACTTATTTTTTTCACACACTAAATCATCTAAACACACCTTTCTTATTTTACGTTTATGGTTAAAGAAATTCAATGTGAGATTCAGGGTTATCATTGTTTTTTTTTGTAATTTATATCTAATTTTATAAAGATATATATCGCAGTCATACAGGAGAAAGTGACCAAGTGCATTGTTTAAAAAAAACGTGATCATTGACTATTTGATATCTTACTAGCTTAATATTGCCCTGAAAAAATTCAAAAGGATTTTAAACTTGGAAGTATAATATATTGACTTGTTAAAAATGACTGTATTGGTGTTTATTTTCTTGCCAAGCAAAAGTGACTTAAATGGCTGTCCTAAACATTTTACGTTTTGGTAGTTAGTCACTTTCTCCTGTACGACTACGATACATCATATATACCAGGGGTTCTCAATCTTATTCAGCCCGCGGCGCACTTACCAGTTTAGTATTTTGTCACGGCGCCCTACTATTTGAAATAGATATAGTGACTACATATATATAAACATTATAGTCGAAAGAAATAGGTACCTACAATAATAGTAGTTGAGTAGATAGATGCAAGCGCTCAAAATAGAAATCGATACTTTCCACCGACAAGACGCACAAGGTGGCTTGGTGGGTCTCTACAAAATTTTTAAAAAAATATGTTAAAAATTGTGATTTAAATAAATGTATACAATTAATGTTAATATTTTTTTTTTTTTAAATAGGTACCCGAGAATATTTGTGGTTTCAGATGATAGATGATAGACTCACGGTGCCCCTCTTTACTTTCTGCGGCGCACCAGGGTGCCGCGGCGCACACTTTGGGAACCCCTGATATATACCAAAATATATATCTATAGAAATACTAAGTTGCAATGTCCTTCAAATACAAGTAAAGAATAATACAGAATATTAATGGACAGTAAATATGAAACTTAAATATAAACTTAACAGTCAACAGTTTTATTTGACAGTTTAGAAAAGGGACATAAAAAATGCCAGTTTGTATTAGTAAGGCTGTTCCCGATAGGCCGTAACATATTAATAAAATTAACATATTAAAATTATATTTTTTGCGTATAAATTTAACAGATATTATAAAGACTTACCAAATATGAACCCTGTGTGGTGTTAAATATGTACATAAGTGTTCCAATTATTAAAGTTATTCAAATTATTGCTTGGCCTAGGAAGAAACAAGCACAAATATGAGCGCATTTACGCGCTAATTTTATATGCCCGACTTGGCAAACACAGCACTGGAGAGGCAAGCACAGTGTAAACAAAATATATGCCAATTGTTGAAGAATCTTCTTCTAACCCCAATCCGCATCCGATGGTGCATTGGGCACTGCACATCATATAAACACAGTGACACCTTGATCATTAACACATGAAGGAAAGGTGATCAGCCCTCCGCTTCAGGTACTAGTCCAGTCCAGGGTAGTATTAAATAAATATTAGAGTGAAAAAATCACTTGTATTTATTTGACCCCTCCTGGGAATCGAACCCGGGACCTCCAGTACGGTAGCTGAGCGTGCTGACCATTTCACCATGGAGGCGAACAAAAGCTAACAGAGTTTTATTTTTTGCATATATATTTCGATATTTAATATATATTTCAAAGACTTACCAAATATGAACACTGTGTAGTGTTAAATATGTACGTAAGTGTTCCATATTTCAAGTTATTAAAATTATTGCTTGACCTAGGAAGAAACGAGCACAAATATGAACAGATTTACGCGCTAATTTTGTATGGCCGACCTGGCGAGCACAGCATTGGAAAGCAGGAACGTGCTCAAGGCAGAGAACAGTTTAACCTTCCCCTCCCGGTGATATGTATTTACTACAATTCGAATTTAAAAATGAGAATATAAATATAAAATATAATAGATACGGGCTCACAATTTTTGTATTCCTCCATAATATAATCATGTATTACATAAAAGTATTATGATATAAAGTTATTTATTTGCGGCAACAGAAAAAATCAGGAATTAAATCACGAATCTTCTTCTTCTTCAAACCCTCATCTGCACCCAATGGTGCATAGGGCACTCCATCATATAAACGCGGTGTTATCTTGATCATGACCACATGAAGGAAAGGTCATCAGCCCTCTGCTTCAGGTACCAGTCCAGGGTAATATTGAATACATATTAGAGTGAAAAAATCACTTATATTTATTTAACCCCTCCTGGGAATCCAACCCGGGACCTCCAGTACGGTAGCCGAGCATGCTGACCATTACACTAAGGAGGCTGACAAACATTTCTGTGTGTGCGCGCGTGGCATGCTTTGTGTACATATACGCGCATGTCGTAACGTGTTGACTGCGTTAATAGTGCGCAGATCACCTTACGCGGCGGTCGTGTCGCTCTGCCAGCTATGGCGGGTACTTGTGATGTATTTTTCCCCTTTTTTAGATACTTACCAGAGAGATTATCACATTTTTCCCAAAATACATATCACCGGTGCATGCGGAAGTTTTTACCACCGTAAGGGTAGACAGTTGGTAGAATTCCATATTGAATTGTTGGGTAATATGTCCAAAATTAAACAAGGTTTATTGGATTGAATTCTACATTTATTTATGTATATGTTAATACGTGACGCGTTTCGTCATAATAAGACAATTTTATGCATATATGTATATCGTAGTCATTCAGGAGAAAGTGACCGAGAGCAGTTTTTACAAAAACGTGATTATTGACTATTTGACATCTTACTAGCTTAATGTTGCCCTGAAAAAAATCCCAAAGCGATTTTATACTTGGAAGTATAATATATTGACTCGTTAAAAATGACTAACTGCATTGATGTTTATTTTCTTGCCAAGCAAAAGTGACCGAGTGATAGTTAGACATTACTGCTTGTAACAATTTTCAACGCCATGTAGTTATTTATTGATTTGGCGTTTAATTTGCAGAAATCCATTTTAATTTATGTATTAATCATAAATCAAACAAAGATTTTTTGAGTCAACTAAGTTGTATTTTATTAACAAAAACACATATAAATTATATTGTGACAATTGTTTCGCCTTGTTAGGGCATTATCAAACGAATGTTAGGGCATTATCAAAATGTATAATGCCCTAACAAGGCGAAACAATTGTCACAATATAATTTTTATGTGTTTTTGTTAATAAAATACAACTTCGTAGACTCAAAAAATCTGTGTTTGATTTAAAATTAATACATAAAAGCCATGTAGTTAGTTTAAGTTCTGTATGAAACATTTGGCATTTGAATGTTTCTCTCCAAACACAGTGACTAAATTCGAAATAAAATGGCCAGTAGATGTATAGTATTGATGGAAATATGTAAAAATCAAGAAAGAGTGATCCATATAATGTAAAGAAATAAAAGATTTAAGATTTGACGATATGTTAACAGTGAAAGTGTTTGATAATGTCCTAAGAAGACGAAATGCGTCACGTATACATAACATATACATAAATAAATGTAGAATTCAACCAAATAAACCTTGTTTAATTTTAAATGTATTACCCAACAAAAATGTCAATTGTTGAAGGATGCAGGTACTAACCGAAAAGCGCACTTCATGCAGTTGAGTGGAGGTTTGAGCTGAATGGCGGGGTGTATCTTGACCTTATGGATCCACTCCATGTGCTTCCGGAGCTGTTGCAAGTCCCGCAGGTAGCCGTCGCAGATCTCACAGATGAGGGGGAACTCCCGAGTGGCGGGGAGCAGGGACACGCTGGTCTCTCCACCCTGTAAGAAAGAGACAGAAGCGTCATCGGCATACTTTTGCTGAATTTGCTCTTTTGTTGAATAAGCGTACAGATGATGGACAAGTGTACATTGAACAGTTGTCCCACCGCATTCCCAGATCTGATACAGAAGCATCTAGGCTTCCTGACAGACTTTCTAGATGTATATCTAACAATAGTTATTGTACATATTGAAAGCTGTCCAACCGCATTCCCAGATCTGATACAGAAGCATCTAGGCTTGCTGACAGACCTCCTAGATGTATAGTTAACAATAGATATTGTACATATTGAAAGCTGTCCCACCGCATTCCCAGATCTGATACAGAAGCATCTAGGCTTCCTGACAGACCTTCTTGATGTATATCTAACAATAGTTAGTTGTACATATTGAAAGCTGTCCCACCGCATTCCCAGATCTGATACAGAAACATCTAGGCTTCCTGACAGACCTTCCAGATGTATATCTAACAATAGTTATTGTACATATTGAAAGCTGTCCCATCGCATTCCCAGATCTGATACAGAAGCATCTAGGCTTCTTGACAGTCCTTCTAGATGTATAGTTAACAATAGTTATTGTACATATTGAAAGCTGTCCCACCGCATTCCCAGATCTGATACAGAAGCATCTAGGCTTCCTGACAGACCTTCTAGATGTATATCTAACAATAGTTATTGTACATATTGAAAGCTGTCCCACCGCATTCCCAGAACTGATACAGAAGCATCTAGGCTTCCTGACAGACCTTCTAGATGTATAGTTAACAATAATTATTGTACATATTGAAAGCTATCCAACCGCATTCCCAGATCTGATACAGAAGCATCTAGGCTTCCTGACAGACCTTCTAGATGTATAGTTAACAATAGTTATTGTACATATTGAAAGCTGTCCCACCGCATTCCCAGATCTGATACAGAAGCATCTAGGCTTCCTGACAGACCTTCTTGATGTATATCTAACAATAGTTATTGTACATATTGAAAGCTGTCCCACCGCATTCCCAGATCTGATACAGAAGCACCTAGGCTTCCTGACAGACCTTCTAGATGTATATCTAACAATAGTTATTGTACATATTGAAAGCTGTCCCACCGCATTCCCAGATCTGATACAGAAGCACCTAGGCTTCCTGACAGACCTTCTAGATGTATATCTAACAATAGTTATTGTACATATTGAAAGCTGTCCCACCGCATTCCCAGAACTGATACAGAAGCATCTAGGCTTCCTGACAGACCTTCTAGATGTATAGTTAACAATAATTATTGTACATATTGAAAACTGTCCAACCGCATTCCCAGATCTGATACAGAAGCATCTAGGCTTCCTGACAGACCTTCTAGATGTATAGTTAACAATAGTTATTGTACATATTGAAAGCTGTCCCACCGCATTCCCAGAACTGATACAGAAGCATCTAGGCTTCCTGACAGACCTTCTTGATGTATATCTAACAATAGTTATTGTACATATTGAAAGCTGTCCCATGGCATTCCCAGATCTGATACAGAAGCATCTAGGCTTCTTGACAGTCCTTCTAGATGTATAGTTAACAATAGTTATTGTACATATTAAAAGCTGTCCCACCGCATTCCCAGATCTGATACAGAAGCATCTAGGCTTCCTGACAGACCTTCTAGATGTATATCTAACAATAGTTATTGTACATATTGAAAGCTGTCCCACCGCATTCCCAGAACTGATACAGAAGCATCTAGGCTTCCGGAAAGACCTTCTAGATGTATATTTAACAATAGTTATTGTACATATTGAAAGCTGTCCCACCGCATTCCCAGATCTGATACAGAAGAACCTAGGCTTCCTGACAGACCTTCTAGATGTATAGTTAACAATAGTTATTGTACATATTGAAAGCTATCCCACCGCATTCCCAGATCTGATACAGAAGCATCTAGACTTCCTGACAGACTTTCTAGATGTTGTGGTTTCTAGTTGAATACCACTTAAATTTATCAGAAGGGAAGCAAGATGAAAGCGGATTACTTTTAACACAAATTTATTCAGTTCTATAAAATTACAATCAAGAAAATACTTAAGAATAATCGCGTGATTCTAATATGAGAACAGTTGAAATACGTGTCGATCTGAGGACGGGCGGCGGCGAAGTGTAACGGGCTCGTTTCCGTTCGTTGCGGGCTTCGTGTAGGGTGTTCGTTATTTCACTCGATTTGGGTTGCCATGGTAGAGTGGGTTACCACAATGTATAGTTAACAATAGTTATTGTACATATTGAAAGCTGTCCCACCGCATTCCCAGATCTGATACAGAAGCACCTAGGCTTCTTGACAGTCCTTCTAGATGTATAGTTAACAATAGTTATTGTACATATTGAAAGCTGTCCCACCGCATTCCCAGATCTGATACAGAAGCATCTAGGCTTCCTGACAGACCTTCTAGATGTATATCTAACAATAGTTATTGTACATATTGAAAGCTGTCCCACCGCATTCCCAGAACTGATACAGAAGCATCTAGGCTTCCTGACAGACCTTCTAGATGTATAGTTAACAATAGTTATTGTACATATTGAAAGCTGTCCCACCGCATTCCCAGATCTGATACAGAAGCACCTAGGCTTCTTGACAGTCCTTTTAGATGTATAGTTAACAATAGTTATTGTACATATTGAAAGCTGTCCCACCGCATTCCCAGATCTGATACAGAAGCATCTAGGCTTCTTGACAGTCCTTCTAGATGTATAGTTAACAATAGTTATTGTACATATTGAAAGCTGTCCCACCGCATTCCCAGATCTGATACAGAAGCATCTAGGCTTCCTGACAGACCTTCTAGATGTATATCTAACAATAGTTATTGTACATATTGAAAGCTGTCCCACCGCATTCCCAGAACTGATACAGAAGCATCTAGGCTTCCTGACAGACCTTCTAGATGTATAGTTAACAATAGTTATTGTACATATTGAAAGCTGTCCCACCGCATTCCCAGATCTGATACAGAAGCACCTAGGCTTCTTGACAGTCCTTTTAGATGTATAGTTAACAATAGTTATTGTACATATTGAAAGCTGTCCCACCGCATTCCCAGATCTGATACAGAAGCATCTAGGCTTCCTGACAGACCTTCTAGATGTATATCTAACAATAGTTATTGTACATATTGAAAGCTGTCCCACCGCATTCCCAGATCTGATACAGAAGCATCTAGGCTTCCTGACAGACCTTCTAGATGTATATCTAACAATAGTTATTGTACATATTGAAAGCTGTCCCACCGCATTCCCAGATCTGATACAGAAGCATCTAGGCTTCCTGACAGACCTTCTTGATGTATATCTAACAATAGTTATTGTACATATTGAAAGCTGTCCCATGGCATTCCCAGATCTGATACAGAAGCATCTAGGCTTCTTGACAGTCCTTCTAGATGTATAGTTAACAATAGTTATTGTACATATTAAAAGCTGTCCCACCGCATTCCCAGATCTGATACAGAAGCATCTAGGCTTCCTGACAGACCTTCTAGATGTATATCTAACAATAGTTATTGTACATATTGAAAGCTGTCCCACCGCATTCCCAGAACTGATACAGAAGCATCTAGGCTTCCGGAAAGACCTTCTAGATGTATATTTAACAATAGTTATTGTACATATTGAAAGCTGTCCCACCGCATTCCCAGATCTGATACAGAAGAACCTAGGCTTCCTGACAGACCTTCTAGATGTATAGTTAACAATAGTTATTGTACATATTGAAAGCTATCCCACCGCATTCCCAGATCTGATACAGAAGCATCTAGACTTCCTGACAGACTTTCTAGATGTTGTGGTTTCTAGTTGAATACCACTTAAATTTATCAGAAGGGAAGCAAGATGAAAGCGGATTACTTTTAACACAAATTTATTCAGTTCTATAAAATTACAATCAAGAAAATACTTAAGAATAATCGCGTGATTCTAATATGAGAACAGTTGAAATACGTGTCGATCTGAGGACGGGCGGCGGCGAAGTGTAACGGGCTCGTTTCCGTTCGTTGCGGGCTTCGTGTAGGGTGTTCGTTATTTCACTCGATTTGGGTTGCCATGGTAGAGTGGGTTACCACAATGTATAGTTAACAATAGTTATTGTACATATTGAAAGCTGTCCCACCGCATTCCCAGATCTGATACAGAAGCACCTAGGCTTCTTGACAGTCCTTCTAGATGTATAGTTAACAATAGTTATTGTACATATTGAAAGCTGTCCCACCGCATTCCCAGATCTGATACAGAAGCATCTAGGCTTCCTGACAGACCTTCTAGATGTATATCTAACAATAGTTATTGTACATATTGAAAGCTGTCCCACCGCATTCCCAGAACTGATACAGAAGCATCTAGGCTTCCTGACAGACCTTCTAGATGTATAGTTAACAATAGTTATTGTACATATTGAAAGCTGTCCCACCGCATTCCCAGATCTGATACAGAAGCACCTAGGCTTCTTGACAGTCCTTTTAGATGTATAGTTAACAATAGTTATTGTACATATTGAAAGCTGTCCCACCGCATTCCCAGATCTGATACAGAAGCATCTAGGCTTCTTGACAGTCCTTCTAGATGTATAGTTAACAATAGTTATTGTACATATTGAAAGCTGTCCCACCGCATTCCCAGATCTGATACAGAAGCATCTAGGCTTCCTGACAGACCTTCTAGATGTATATCTAACAATAGTTATTGTACATATTGAAAGCTGTCCCACCGCATTCCCAGAACTGATACAGAAGCATCTAGGCTTCCTGACAGACCTTCTAGATGTATAGTTAACAATAGTTATTGTACATATTGAAAGCTGTCCCACCGCATTCCCAGATCTGATACAGAAGCACCTAGGCTTCTTGACAGTCCTTTTAGATGTATAGTTAACAATAGTTATTGTACATATTGAAAGCTGTCCCACCGCATTCCCAGATCTGATACAGAAGCATCTAGGCTTCCTGACAGACCTTCTAGATGTATATCTAACAATAGTTATTGTACATATTGAAAGCTGTCCCACCGCATTCCCAGATCTGATACAGAAGCATCTAGGCTTCCTGACAGACCTTCTAGATGTATATCTAACAATAGTTATTGTACATATTGAAAGCTGTCCCACCGCATTCCCAGATCTGATACAGAAGCATCTAGGCTTCCTGACAGACCTTCTAGATGTATATCTAACAATAGTTATTGTACATATTGAAAGCTGTCCCACCGCATTCCCAGATCTGATACAGAAGCATCTAGGCTTCCTGACAGACCTTCTAGATGTATATCTAACAATAGTTATTGTACATATTGAAAGCTGTCCCACCGCATTCCCAGATCTGATACAGAAGCATCTAGGCTTCCTGACAGACCTTCTAGATGTATATCTAACAATAGTTATTGTACATATTGAAAGCTGTCCCACCGCATTCCCAGATCTGATACAGAAGCATCTAGGCTTCCTGACAGACCTTCTAGATGTATATCTAACAATAGTTATTGTACATATTGAAAGCCGTCCCACCGCATTCCCAGATCTGATACAGAAGCATCTAGGCTTCCTGACAGACCTTCTAGATGTATATCTAACAATAGTTATTGTACATATTGAAAGCTGTCCCACCGCATTCCCAGATCTGATACAGAAGCATCTAGGCTTCCTGACAGACCTTCTAGATGTATATCTAACAATAGTTATTGTACATATTGAAAGCTGTCCCACCGCATTCCCATATCTGACACAAGCATCTAGGCTTCCTGACAGATCTTCTCTTTCAAAGCAATTTTTTAAACTAAAATGGGAAATTTATAGAAAATATGAAATAAAATTGTATCCCGATTTTACTGTGAATTCATATTTAAAAGCTTTCAATATTCCTGTCACTGCCAATTAAAATGAATAAAAGTTTGTAAATCCACCACCAGCGTTTCTAAAAGTATACTAGTGTAGGCAGTGAAAGGGACTAGTAGTTAGTTAGTTAGTTCAGTTAGTCAGCTAGATCCGATTCCGACCCGACGTTGGCCGGTACACAGATGCCAACCCTGACCAGCTCAGCAGACAGACACAGAACAGTGCAAAGACATTTACAGAAAATGCTCAGTCATCGCATTTAGATAGACAATGGACCTGTAGGATACAGGTCATGAGAATCTTGTTAATCTCTTATTTTAATGGACTTAAATAGTAATGGAAATAGTCAAAGCAATGTGCATTTACAAGTTTATAGACTAGCCAATGCTCGGTGAGTGCCTATTTACATGACAACGAAGATAGTCAGTAAAAACAAATACATAAATATATTTGGCAAGGGCAAATCAACAATGCCAAATTGGAATGCGATTTGCCTGAGCAGCACTCAGACTCATTTGACACACTCTTTGCCTAAGTGCAATATAAACCCGAGTCACACTTGGGCTTTAGCCCTCATTATTAGGAACAGATTTTTATGTCTACCGGTTTTGAGACGTACCCGTCAGGACAATCACTACTACAGCATGCAAACAACACTACCATAGCACTATTTTCACACTTAAACTACACAAAATGTTTTACACAAAAGGTTTCAGCATAAACATGCATTAAGAGCCGAGGTTAAACATGCACTAGGGTTAAACATATTATTGAACCAGCTTATATACTCGTAGTATGAAAGGAGTGGGCGGGGTTTGAATTGGATATTGACAAATCCTGCTTAACCGATGTTGAATCAAATAATGGACTATAAGTCAAATATGTTTTTATTTGAATCTGTGTTGGAAACAGGAGGGATAATCTAGTGTGGGCTAATCAGGAACTTCTCAGCATCTGCTCATTACTGGGAGGAAACCACGTTGCACTCCTGAGGAGAAGGCTGACTGTTGACTGTCATCAGCTGACCTTACGTTCCACTAGAAGAAGGTTATGCATTTTGTGTTCTAGCTTGACTGGGAACTGGTTAATGATTATCCTAGTGTGAATGCAACATTTTTTTATATATTTAAATAAATTGTATTTATTTATGTAGAGAACAATTTTAACATATTAAAAATATTTTTGGCAGAGACCCACCAAGCCACCTTGTGTGTCTTGTCGGTGGAGTTCTTTTAACATAAATTTTTAATTGTTTTTATCCGTTTTCAATATACACAAAAAAATGTATATTAAGAATATAAACTATTTTATAATTTTCATAGAATTAACCCTTGATCATTTACCCATTCCTTTATTTTGCCTCTGTTCCATATTTTATTTTAACATCTAACTTTCGTCGGCAAAAAATTAAAAATGTTTGGAACAATATATTGCAGTTTTTGACTCCCATATTTATTGTTGATTATTGGGACTATCAAACCTTTGTTGTGTGTAAATTGTGTATCATGATTGTGTACTAGAAAATATATATGGAAATATAGAAAGATAAATATATAAAAATATCATATATGCATATACATATAACAAAGTCTGCAAATAGGAATATGTATTTTTATCGCCTACTCTTCAACATAGATCTGGGGAGATGTCGGTCTACTTCCTTCCTAGTTTTGTTCGCATCTCGGGGTTTCAATGTATTTATATTGCAGTGTTTGACTCCCATATTTATTATTAATTCTTGGGACTATCAAACCTTTGTTGCGTGTAAATCGTGTATCGTGGTTGAGTACTAGAAGATTTTGATATTTTTGTCTAGTTTGTTGTTCAACGATGATACTCGTAATATTCCACATACCGGAAGCAACACGGTCCTGAATAAGGCATTGCGTTAGAATAAAGCTATGTCAGTCTCGAAGATAATAGGTTTCTTACCGGCAACATGAAGGATGATGATGAGAATGGAATTTGGTTGTTTCCGTACACCTTCCCGCCTCGAATGGGCGCAACTCCCTGCACAGGAAGCGAGGGGGTCTTGGGTCCAACACTCTGCGATACTTCAACAGGAGCAGGTTTAGTTTTCTCAGCGCTGGCCTGAGCCATTTGCTTTATAACCTGATCATACATACTCTGTTGCTAAAAATAGGGAATAATCAGTTTTTTTTATTATTATTTTTAGACTCCATTTTATTTATTGTTTCGGCATTAACTTTGTGGTAAGACATGTAACAATGATAAAAGAAAACACTTGTTTTATACCACTTGAGTTTTATTAAAGACTACATGTTTTGGAAGTTAAACTTCCATCATTCAGGTCTGTATAATAACTAAAATATAAAATATAAAATTGTCCTACAAATAAGGAGAGGGGAAAGTTAGGGTGAGGGGGTTAGTCAAGGGGCGGAGTTCGAAAACAAAGGAAAAATGGATAGCAAAGGTGAAGAATTTTGAAACAATATATTATTTAATAAATTATTATTAGAATTTAGGAATTTATTATTGAATAATGGAAGTTTAACTTCCGAAACATGTAGTCTTTAATAAAACTCAAGTGGTATAAAACAAGTGTTTTCTTTTATCATTGTTACATGTTCACAAAATACTTCTTCCAAATACTTGTTCACTAATATAAGAGATTCTGCTTAGTAAAAAGCTTCTTTACATCTCACCAATAGATGACTCTAGTGAAGTTCTAGTGATTCAAGAACAAGGTTTCTAAATTGGTTCATATATAAAGAATTTCCGAGAATTTGAGTAGTGTGGTTGTCAATTATGGGTAGAATTGGTGAATGTTACACGTATGTAAAGTGATCACTTAAACCAGCCGATGACGGTCGTCAGCCCCGTAAATGCCCAGACTTCCATATTCTTCTTCATCTTTGATGGGATGTCAAAAAATAATATGAAAATAACTCCTGTAATTGGAGATAATCCAGATTTTGTGAACAAGTATTTGGACACACTCAAAATGTTGTTAAAAATATGTATCTTTTGCTGGGATATAGTACATTTTCTGGGCATTCCGAAAACATGCACAACTGAAATTTGACGATTTTTGATTTATGACATTTTTTAAAGGAGTGAGCGATATGTTATATATGTTTTTGCATTAAATTAATTTTAATAATAAATCAATATTAAATAAAGTTTGTTTTCGTTCTTTGGTGTACCTTCAAAATTTCTCAATTTGGCAGGTGTACCTTGAACAGAAAAAGTTTCCGGAACACTGATCACTGTTACACCAACCTCCATAAAAGGGAAAGAAAATACCTCATATTTTTTACAGGGAGGATGCCAATCCAGCGGAGGTCCGAGATTGATTTTTTGGTCAAACTCTTCGGCACATTTCACCAAATGCCGATCCAGTTTACGCTTGACGTTGGTTTCAAATTGGCAGTTGCAACACGCGTGATTCAGAGTGTACTCGTCCAGCCGACATATGGTATCGTGCTTGATTTTATTATGATCCAGAATGTCCTGAGGACTGCGGGTTTTGAATGCGCAGTAGTTGCAGTGGTACATATTATTTTTCAAGTGCGGCATCGCCACATGGAGCCCGAGAACTAGAGAAGATTCGGTTTTGAAATCGCAGACTTTGCAGGTTTTCTGCGGGAACTTGAAAACTGTATTGGCCGCTTTGCTGTAATTTAGGTTTTTAATTAAAGCGGTGACGGATAATTCGGTGGCTTTTAGATTTCTGCCTCCGAAGCGGCGTTCTTTCTGCAGCGTCTTCTTCTGCTGCTTCAACAGATCCCGTTGAACAAATTCCTGCACCAAGTTTACTCCGATATCGATGAATAGCTTTCCGATTGGGGTTTCAAAGTAATCGGGTGTCTCTTCTTCGTCTGATTCTGATGAATCTGAATCTTCGTGTGGTTCTGACGAATGTGAATCTTCATTTGGTTCTGATGAATGTGAGTCTTCATTAGATTCTGAATTTGATGCTACCCAAGATGAATCCGTCTCATCGCTCTTTTCTTCTGAAATTAAAATCCATTTCTAATATTTTCTTTAATACTTTTTTTGTCCGCCTCCGTAGTGTAATGGTCAGCACGCTCGGCTACCGTTCTGGAGGTCCCGGGTTCGATTCCCAAGGGGGGTAAAATAAATATAAGTGATTTTCTCACTGTAATATTTATTCAATATTACCCTGGACTGGTACCTGAAGCGGAGGGCTGATCACCTTTCCTTCATGTGTAAACGATCAAGATAACACTGCGTTTATATGACGCAGTGCCCTATGCACCATTAGGGCGCGGATAAGGGTTTTATTATTACTATTATTATTAATATTTTCTAAGAAAAATTTAAATCCGTGTGATTCTGGTAACTGCTCCATTAATTAACCTTTACCTATAGTTGGCACACAGTTTACATTTGACAGAGCAATAAAGTTAAAATGTATCTAATTTTTCACACTGCTGATTCCTTTGAAAAAAAGTCCTTTTGTAGTTTTTTCTTGATAGCTCTTTTAATATATGGTATCATTATTTAATAACATTATGGATCATGGAAGCAATTTATAAAGTTTTATTGCATAATAATAAATAAAAAATTCAACTACATACTCGAGTTTCTTTAACCAAATGTGGTATCTTGTTTATTAATGTTTTCATGTAGTGTATGTATAAAAATCTAAATAAAAAATATTTATTGACACATACAACTATATATTTATGTTTATTATTATATTGTAATTACTATTAAATTTGATATAAAATCTTTTTAATCTACAAATATAGATGAATATATTCAAGTTAAAAGCAAAATTGTGCACAAAAATACCAAAAAAACTCATTTACAATAAAAAGCAAGCAATGTATTTCTCAAGAGGTGTTATCACTATAATGGACATCAACTCACTCCACAATTTTAAATTTCTGAATAACAGAAATATCACTAAACTGAAAAGGTCTAGTGAGAAAAAAGGCAAAACTGTAAAGTGACAATATATTAGGTGGATGCATAAGTAACGTCGTATTTTTTCGTGAAAACAAAAATGTTTTTTTCGCATATACTTGACTAATTTAGTTATTTATATATTTTCAATTATTTTAACCTGTTAACCGGGCGGTCCGCTGTCCGATTACGCAACTTGTAACGGGCGCGAATACTGATTCACTCCGTGTCTTAAATTCATGTGGAGACATGTATGGATGACTAATACCTTTGTTGTTCGTCCCGCCCGTTCCAGGGCGCAACATATATTTCCAGGACGTATCCATATGTCCCGATATTGTTTACGTTTGACGTATTTATGCGTCCCGCCCGGTTAACAGGTTGAAAAAAATTCTTCCATCTTTCTGTCAACTTTTAATCCCATTTGAATATAAACTTTCGGGTTTCGATGCAAAGTATGTTTTCTAGTGCTGTTTTCACCTTCTCCGTTGTTTTAATTTTTTTTCCCATTTTAATCATTTTGTAAAGATAAAAAAATGTGAAAATCAGAAGAGTAAGGTGGATGCTTCAAAACATCCCATTTTATCTCCTTAAATTTACGTTGTGTTATCATCGCAGAATGTGGCAACGCATTGTGCCCATACGTCGTACTTGGAACCCGTTCCAATGCGATGCAGATGCCTCACCACCGTAGATTGATCAATATCCATCGTCACTGCGATATCCGTGGTATTTTGACGGGGATCAGCTTCAAGTATGGCTTCCGGTACATCATCAATGGTGGTTGAAAGGCGTACCAATCTTTTTTCATCAGCTGATGATAATTCCCAGATCTAAATTTACCAAACCATCGTTGACTGCTTCGAACATCGATAGCACTTCTGCCGTCCACATCACGTATGTTTTTGGTTGCCTCAGTTGCATTGTGGCCTTTATCGAATTCAAAAAGTAAAAGTGTCGAATATGCACTCTTTTCTCTGACGTTTTAAAATATTCACAAGGGCTCTATATAGCGCAACCGCTAACGGTAATCTGAATAAAATGTTAGAAAAAACCCTCCTTTATATGATACAAAAACAACATTAAGAATAACTATTAACACAGTTGGTAAAAATGATATGCCAGATTACCTAAAAATACGACATCACTTATGCATCAACCTAATAATAATAATAATAAAACCCTTACCGCACCCCAATGGTGCATAGGGCACTGCTTCATATAAACGCAGTGTTATCTCGATCGTTTACACATGAAGGAAAGGTGATCAGCCCTCCACTTCAGGTACCAGTCCAGTGTAATATCGAATAAATATTAGAGTGAAAAAATCACTTGTATTTATTAAACCCCCCTGGGAATCGAACCCGGGACCTCCAGAACGGTAGCCGAGCATGCTGACCATTACACTACGGAGGCGGACAATAATATAAAGAATAAATGAGCAACGCAAAAAAGAAATGTATTTATTAGATACATACATATTGAGGATTGAGGTTCATGGAGTGTCTTACCTTGATTTTTCTGCGGAGATTCATCAATAACATCGCAAATTTCTATATTTGAATTGGCGTCAATTTCAACAGTTTTTGAATGCGAAACATTTTCACTCTTCTTTTCACCTTCATCTTTTTGCTGTTCCTCTCTCGCCTTAAGTTCCTCGCCCAAACGTTCGATATATTCTTTTAAACTAATGGAGGGCGGTTTTTCATACACAAACGGTATGATTAAGGACGGCGTGGGAAACACAAACATGTCATCGGTGAATGCGGAGTATGCGGGAGTTTTATTAGCGATCTTTTTGTAGACGTCCAGCTTCATTAGCAGATCGGGCAAACCCGGTTTATTCAAACTGTTGTAATACATTACCATTTCCGCGCACCACCGTCTGGTAACCATATTTTCGAGTAGTATTTTCTTTGTGTTGGACTTAATATAATCTGCGATGTCTTCGAGATCGATACTTCTTTTATCTAATATTGGAACCCCCTTTTTTGCAATTTTAGATTTGTCGAGTAACATATTTGAAATTTCTTTACATTTATCTAAATAACGATAGAATAGGAATACCTTGGCAAATTCATTGATTTTCTTACTAGATTTAAAGGGCCTCGGAAAAGGAAAGCCGTCGATTGTGTCATATTCTGTCCGATCATATTTATGATCGGAGTTTGTTTCCGGACTTGTAGAAAGATCTTTACGAGTAGTTTCTGGCTCACTGTCGGAATCGATACTAATATGTGAATCAATACTAATATTCAAAACACTGTTTTCCATGGACGTCTCCTGAAAAATTATAATTACATATTGCAAGGAAAAGTTTATTGATTTTGTAAAAAGTACATTGTGAGTGATCGATTCGACTGTCTGTTGCCTTTTGTATGCTGATGATGCTGCACTTCTTGCTGTAGTAGAGAAGACCTGCAGGAGCTGGTGGCAAAGGAGTATAGTGTGTGCAAGGAAAATTATTTGCTGATGAATGTTGACAAATCCAAATTTATGGTGTTTAAAGAGTGTAGATCCGGGTGTAAAATAGCGGTAAATGGGGAAATTTCGGAACGGGCAGGTGATTTTGTATATTTGGAAAGTAAAACTTGACACAATCAAGTATTTCAAACTTGAAAGTGGTCAGATGAGGAGTCGAAATAATCCCTGGCTATGAGGAGATACATAAATGTGGAAGGGGTGAAGTTTGTTTGCAAAGACAGATTGGTGTGGCGTTCTATTATCACCCCTACCCTTGCGGGAAGCAGCAAGTTGGTTAGTTAGTTACAATAATTAAATAAAACACTTGTTTTATTTAATCATTATAACTATTGTTATTATTCAGACCTGACGATGGAAGTTTAGCTTCCGAAACTAGTAGTCTTTAATAAAACTCAAGTGGTATAAAAAAAAGGTGTTTTCTTTAATCATTGTAACATGTCTTACCACAAAGTTAATGCCGAAACAATAAATAAAATATGTTAGTTAAAAGCGCCACAAACTTTGGGTCATTGAAAAATGCCACCATAGCAGCTAAAAGTTGATGTTGCTTAGAGTTTTTGTCACTTTAATTTTTGCTCTTGCTTTAATTTTTGTCACTTCAAGCTTTGTCCGCCTCCATAGTGTAATGGTCAGCACGCTCGGCTACCGTTCTGGAGGTCCCGGGTCCGATTCCCAAGGGGGGTAAAATAAATATAAGTGATTTTTTCACTGCAGTATTTATTCAATATTACCCTGGACTAGTACCTGAAGCGGAGGGCTGATCACCTTTCTTTCATGTGTAAACGATCAAGATAACACTGCATTTATATAACGCAGTGCCCTATGCACCATTGGGGTGCGGATGAGGGTTTTATTATTAGTATTATTAATCTTTGCTCAATTTGGCCTATCTATTGCTCCGTACAGAGAAAAATTCCGCCTTACGAAATTTTAATCAAATTTGTCTCTATAGCATGAACTTTGACCTCAACCAACAGTCGATTTAGACCAGTAGTAACCTGGGTTCGATGGAACCCCAGGGGTTCGGTGAGTCAGTCTCCCGGGTTTGGCAGAAAGCAAAACGCACAGCCGACTTATTGTACAATAAAATGAAAAATGATTTATTTCAATTTTCAATTTCAATTTCAATTTATTCAATAATTAATATATATACATTACAAACTAACATTTAAGGCGTATACATTAAAAAAACAGTAAGTAAGTAAGAAGTAAGAAGACTGTTAAATGTGTAGAAGAATCCCGCTTCGGAAGACTCCTTCGGACACATGGAACAGATCAATATCCAATGTGATATTGTTCAACATAGCGGTAGCTCTTCCTACAGGCATAACCATCGGCAGGTTGGTCCTGTGTATAGGAATGTGAAACAGTCTATGCCGACGCTCTCTTAGGTAACTATCGGGAACATACAGACCAATGCTCCGGATAATTTCAGGATTATCGATCATACCGCGCAACAATTGAAAAAAATGCGTAATCAAATACACATTCCTTCTAGTCTCTAAACAATTGTAGCCAAGCATACCCTGGAGAAACTCGGTCGATTAATTAATATATGATACAATGTACCATATATTCATTTATCCAATATATGTAGGATATTATTGGAGAGAAATATATCAATATAGCAATAAAAATAATACAAGAGCTCAAACGCTAAAATAACGCACATACTCGGCGTCGTACATTTTTTTTACTGGGATGGGACTTCAAATAAGTCATAACAAATGTACTACATCCATTGTCATAATGTTTTTATGTGAAAATCATGGTATAATGGTTTTGTTCTTTGTTTTTAATGGTTTTGTTCATTTTGTGCACCTGTTTTAAAATCACTTATATTTTATTATAACTTAATTATAATATCTACCGGTTTTGAAGCGTACCGCTTCTTTTTCAAGTATTATTTATATTTAGTCTTGAAAAAGAAGCGGTTAGCTTCGAAACCTGTGGACATTATAATTAAGTTATAATAAAATATTTATAGTGATTTTAAAACAAACTTATATTTTAATTATAACTAACTAACTAACCATCACGCCGCTTCCCCGCAGGGGTAGGCAGAGAGAATAGAACGCCACACCACTCTGTCTTTGCAAACATTCTTCGCCTCATCCACGTTCATGCATCTCCTCATACATACCCGCCGATTGTAACGACTCCTAACCTGACCACTTTCAAGTATTTGGCATACCTGATCGTGCCATGTTTTTCTCGGTCTTCCTCTGCTGTTTTTTCCACTTACATTCTCCTCATAAATTTGTTTTTTCCAATTAAGGGTTTGGTGAATGTCGGTGCATATGACAATTGGTTAAGCACTGATTAAGACTCTTGTTTAGAGATGTATAAATATTGATGAAACTATACTAATACTTACAATAAAGCTGGAAACTGCGGTAACATCTTTAGAATCAGATTGGACCTTTAAAAATTCCACTTTACTTTCCACTCCAACACTATTCGCATTCCTTTCCATCATCTCTGTTCAAATTATAAAATCTGTATCAACCTTTATAGTAGTATGTCTGCAAGAGAAAATTTAAACAAAATGTCAAACATATAAACAATAAAGTGAATTGTCATTTGTGTTGGGTAGTGGTCCCGTGGTTAGTGTCGCGGACTCTTAAGTCAGAGTTTCTCGGTTCGAACCCACTCTACCACAATTTGATACCTATTTCTAATAACGAGCCGCTCAGGCTCACAGAAATAGTATGAAATTTAAATATTTGTGTAAATAATAAAAAACACAAATATTTATCTTTAAAAAAAAATTCTAATATTATTTTAAAAACTAACTAAATAACCATCACGCCGCTTACCCGCAGGGGTAGGCAGAGAGAATAGAGCGCCACACCACTCTGTCCTTGCAAACATTCTTCGCCTCTTCCACGTTCATGCATCTCCTCATACATACCCGCCGATCGTTACGACTCCTACCTAACCTGACCACTTTCAAGTATTATTTTAGACAAACTGATTTTTTAAAGGTATCAAATAAAACCTCATTATTTAACAGGAATAAGTAATTTCCTTACAACATTTTGAGTGTGTCCAAATACATGAATCTGGATTATCTCCAATCAGGAGTTTTTTTTTCTTTCATCTCACCATAGATGTCTCTAGTGAAATTATAGTGATTCAAGCACTATGTTTCGAATTTGAACAATATATGTATAGAAGTTTATAGAAGTACCTAGCAAATGCGAGGATTCAAACGAAAAATATTCCGAGTTCGTAATTAGTTCGTTTTGTATGGGATTCGTCGGACCAGGATTCCGAAAGAAAAAATCGCGGAAAACGCTAGCAGAAAACGTACGTTTGCAGAGATGCTAATTTTAAAAAAATATTTTGGTTCTACGGCAACCGGATGGGATGAAATCGTGGAAGTATTTTTTTTAGAGAATTCGTAATGCCACAAACATAATCTATCACCATAGACATGCCCCTGCGTAGACACGTGGCTACGACGCAAATATAAATACCGGTAACCGTCGTTTTGCGCTGGTTCGATTTACGCCAATTCGCAATTACGCCGATTGGTAGTGGCCGTGGGATTCACCGGTTCGGTCGACATCGAAGCACCGCGATTCTAATAGCAGAAACACTTTGAACATTGTTTTATTATATTACCGTGTGCAGGAGTTTGTTGCACATTTTCTATAAGTTACGCAACGTTCATTAAAGAAATACATTTACAATTAATTTTATATATATATATATATATGTGTGTGTGTGTGTGTGTGTGTGTGTGTGTGTGTGTGTGTGTGTGTGTGTGTGTGTGTGTGTGTGTGTGTGTGTGTGTGTGTGTGTGTGTGTGTGTGTGTGTGTGTGTGTGTGTGTGTGTGTGTGTGTGTGTGTGTGTGTGTGTGTGTGTGTGTGTGTGTGTGTGTGTGTGTGTGTGTGTGTGTGTGTGTGTGTGTGTGTGTGTGTGTGTGTGTGTGTGTGTGTGTGTGTGTGTGTGTGTATATATATAGGTTATGTAATAAATTTGTCTCCGTAGTGTAATGGTCAGCACGATCCCGGGTTGAATCCCCAGGGGGGGGGGAAATAAATATACGTGATTTTTTCATTCTAATATTTATTCAATATTACCCTGGACTGGTACATGAAGCGGAGGGCTGATCACCTTTTCTTCATGTGTTAACGATTAAGAAGATAACACTACGTTCATATGATCCAGTGCCCTATGCACCATTGGAGTGCGGATAAGGGTTTGAAGAAGATGTAATAAATAAACATGTTAGATTTTTCTAAATATTTTGACGCGTAACCTAACCTTATATCGTGCATTATATTTGTGTTCATTTTACGCAGATTTTTTTTGCGCTGGTATCTCGGAACGGAACCCCGGCGTAAAACGGGGTTTATCTGTACATATAATTAATGCTCAAAAATACTTTTTATTGTTGATAAAATTCAAATCATTATTCTTTCTTCAGAATACTCATATGTAAATACACTGTTCCGAGAAGTTGAAAGTGCTCATATCGGTTTGCGCACTCATCTCATATCGAATACATACAGGTGGCGCAATATTAATCACCCTATCGGAAGATGTTGTAATTTTTGCAAATAGCGTCGTATTGGTTCAATCACATTTGATATTTGTGAACTAGACAGCTGCAGTATACAAACAGATGAATAAAACGGGCACAAATCGGCTGTCCAAACTCAAAACACAGTAAGGGACATTTTTTGTAGTAAGTTTTTTTGCATTTTCGGACTAAGTGGATTCTACTTATTACTTTTTGATATCTCATCAAAGATGAAGAAGAATACGGAAGTCTGGGCATTTACGGGGCTTACGACCGTCATAGGCTGGTTTAAGTGATCACTTTACACACGTGTAACATTCACCAATTCTACCCATTATTGACAACCACACTACTCAAATTCTTGGAAGTTCTATTTATATGTATTCGTATTCTTCTTCATCTTTGATGAGATATCAAAAAGTAATATGAAAATAACTCCTGTAATTGGAGATAATCCAGATTTTGTGAACAAGTATTTGGACACACTCAAAATGTTGTGGATTCTACTTAGTCCAAAAAATGCAAAAAAAACGTACTACAAAAAAATGAATGTCCCTTACCGTGTTTTAAGTTTGGACAGCCGAAATGTGTATCAACACTGGCGGCAGCCACTCGACAAACATCATCTTTTCCACCTAACAGAAAATATTGCAAAGGTCCCACATAAAGACTTCCATCACTAAAAATATAATAGAATTGGTGAACGTTACACGTGTGTAAAGTGATCACTAAAACCAGCCTATGACGGTCGTCAGCCCCGTAAATGCCCAGACTTCCATATTCTTCTTCATGACCTCTAACAAATATATTTTGTATATTAAAAGCATTGATAACTTAAAACATTTGAAATACTTGAGTTTTTCTCAATCTTCCTCTGCTTATATTCTTAACTACTTCTCTCTCTAACCGTTATCCGCACCCAATGGTGCATAGGGCACTGCATCGTATTGATGCAATATTATCTTGATCGTTAATTATATGAAGGCAAGGGGATCACTCCTGCGCTTCAGGGACCAGTCCCGAGTAATATTAAATAAATATTAGAGTTCATATTATTTCTTTGACATCTCATCAAAGATGAAGAAGAATATAAAGGTCTAGGCATCTACGGGGCTGACGATGAGTAGTGTGGTTGTCAATAATAGGTAGAATTGGTGAATGTTACACGTGTATAAAGTGATCACTTAAACCAGCCTATGACGGTCGTCAGCCCCGTAAAAGCCCAGACTTTCATATTCTTCTTCATCTTTGATGAGATGTCAAAAATAATAGTAAAACGTTATTCAAAAACAAAATTCGATAATTAATTTTGCACCGCCCTGAATCTGTCTGTATGCTGCAGCTGTCTAGATCACAAATTTCATATATGATTGACGTGCGACGCGATTTGCAAAAATTATAACATCTTCAGATAGGGTGATTATTTTAGCGCCACTGTATAAACAACTGCGACTGGCGGGTACCGAGTGCGTCCACGCGCTCCGTACGTGCAACGATTCGACCCGATCCTTCGAAAGATCCGTGATTACCAAAGACTAAATAATTTGTGTAGTGAATACACAACGAAAACATAGTGTTGCTGTTGCGCGGTGCTGTTAATTTTCGCTATTAAATAAATTAAAAAATGGGTACGCACCCACGAAGATAATAAGATATTAAGCATATATTTTCGACTGACACTTCTCAGAAAATTTGAAATCTAGAGCTACCTGTAATTTTCCACTGTTCTAATATCTAGTTTTTTTTTAACATTTAAATTCAACTCTAGATCTATATATTCAAAATCAAACACATCGTCGCGGAGCTGCTGTCAATAATTTAACGCCGCTTTATAATATTTTGACACATTTCACTATAACAACTGTGACAAGTTCAACTTTAAAAAACGAGGTGAAAAATAAAAAAAAATATGTAATAATTAACACAGGAGATAAACGCACCTTATTCCCCACACTTCACTATAACTTTTAAAGAAAAACTTCCGTTATATTCGAATCGACAGCGTATGTTATTGGTTTTACACAAAGACTAGCTAATTTGTATCGTTTTACAGTTTTTGTAGACTTTATTTACTCCCGATATCGGAACGAAAAACAATACGGTCGCGAACGGTCTCGATCCTACGCAACATTCGCAGGAATCTCGTTCTCGGTAACGTTTGAATGGCACCCCTAATTTTCGGCGGCTTGCGAATTTTGTCGTCTCCCGGAGCCCCGGGTACACGGGCTCCGACCTTCAGCCTGTCCATTGCCTCACTTTTTTTTGTTTATACATAGTAAACAGATTCCCGATTATCAGCATCGAATTAAACAGGTTGGAAATCAACAAAGGTAATAAAAAAGTATTATACACATAAAAATGTTTATTACAAACTCTTACTCTTAAAAATTTTTTTTTTACAAGATTATTCTCAAAAAAAGTTTTTTACCTATCCCTCCGTATAATTATTCAATGTAATTGATAATTCACATTGTAAACTTATTTATCTTCATTATAAAAACGTCCTGATGAAGAAACACTACGACAACGACTGCTAAACTAGCATCGAGGGTTCGATTCCCGCCAAGTGCAAAATAAATTCAATAAAAAAATATTTTCAATTGTTCTGGGTGTTTGTGATGTATTTTTCACATTTACTTTCCCTATCCTTACTATCCTACCTGCAGACAAGACTCTAACAGAGGCTTTGCTTTAAATTCCTCTAAAAAATTAAAAAATATTAAAGTCTGTGTGTCTGAAACATTATATCTTTAAAGCCATAACTGACATCATCCATTCCTTGGATGACATATAATATTTCTCTCCTTCTCCCCCTTCAACTCCTTACCTGATCCCATTTCTGTGCCTTCCTTTTCCTCATTTCATTAATTTACAGTTTTTTTGTTCTTACTTATATTAATAAACCTCTCTGCATACTTATATGAGTAATTTAACAGCTGCATGGGGCTTATACCTTGACCAATATTACTCGTCTGTTTTTTGTTGGTTGGAAGATATATGGTTTCATATATCGCTCAATCCTTTCAAAAACGTCATAAATCAAAAATCGTTAAATTTCAGTTGTGTATGTTTTCGGAATGCCCAGAAAATGTACTATATCCCAGTAGAAAATGCATATTTTTAACCTAATATTTACCCGCTACAGGGCAGAAAGTATTGTTTTTGTATTTTGAAGAAAAGGTATTGATTAATTATTTTTTTAAATATCCTAAATATTTTTCAAATGGAGAAAAAAACTTTCAGATTTTACCTTAAAAGATCTGTTGCACAGTAAAAAGTTCAATAAGTGGCTTGATATTTATTTTTAATACATTGTATTATATTTTCAAACATTAAAAACTTTCCCCTGAAAAATCAAGTTTTTTGATTTGTGACGTTCTTAGAAGGAGTGAGCGATATCTTCCAACCCAGCCAATGTAAATTTTTCATTATTGTTTTTACATACATACACACATAAATCATATATATAATATTCTTTCCCTGCTTCTTCTTCTTGGTGTAGGCCTTGTGGCCTGTTTTTAAGAGGGATTAGCCTCCTGCGATGCTGATTCCCAGCTGTCGATACATCTCTTTGGTGGTCTGCCCCGCAGTCATCTACTATGGGGTTGGCCGTACAGTGCGATGTGGGAGAGTCTGGATGGTTCCATTCTCCTCACATGCGCATACCATTGTCGCCTTCGTTGTCTTCCCACCTAACGACATCTTTGATCTAGCATATTTCCCTGATCCTGGCGTTTCTTATTCTATCTCGAAGACTCTTGCCTGATATGCTTCTTAGAGTCCTCATTTCTGACACTCTAAGCGCGTTTCTGAATAATATTCCCGATGAGTAATTTCCATTTCTCATTTTGGGACATGGGATTAAGGTTAACAAGATTGAAACACAAATAAGAAAGTTAAAAAAATATATATAGAAAATTAGACAAAACTAACACAGGGTAAAACATAAAATAATAAACGGGTATGGTAAATAGGCATATAAAAAACATAAGGCAAGAAGCATGTTTAAAAGAAACAGATGACTAAATATAACTTTTCACAAACACAAATATCTTTCCATAAAGTATATTTTTAGTCCATTTATTTTGGATCCATGACTGGGTTCTATTTTATAATTGTCAGGCAGCTGGTTAATTTGGGTATAGGCAATAAATATATTGTAAGAACCTTACTCTAAACATAACTATGTTTATTGGCTCCACATGTATTTTGTTTATGTCCTCGTGCATGATGAATTTATCTGCTTAAATCGGTTTGGTGTTTCTATTAGTCGTTTAATCATTATTTGAAGCATTGTATTTGTAATCTCATATGTTAGTAGAATGTCAAAATGTATTATGTTAAAGTTATTAGGCGACTGAATGTTCGAAAAGTCCGTTTACAATAAATATCTGTCAGGGTGCCTATTTGTTCCTAAAATACTCAAAAGATTGCAGGTTAAAGTTTCTTTAAATTTCTTCACTGGACCTTGTGCTTCGATTAACGTTTGATTTGAATTTAGAGAAATTTTCGAACAATACTCTGCAGTTTGGTAGTCAAACTAATAAATGTCAGGTGTAAAACAGATTATTATCCGTACAATACTGTCCTCTGTAGTTTAGTAGTCAAACTAAGATAAGAACTTTCTATTATTATCAGTGCACTTCTTTCCCCTGCAGTTAAGTAGTCAAACTAATAAATGTCAGATGTCAAACAGATTATTATCCATACAGTACTGTCCTCTGTAGTTTAGTAGTCAAACTAAGAATTTTGAAAATAATTTTTTACCGTTATCCATACAACACTGTCCTCTGCAGTTCAGTAGTCAAACTAAGAATTTTCTCTTAATTAATATCCGTGCACTACTCTCCCTGCAGTTTAGTAGTCAAACTAATAAATGTCCGATGTCAAGCAGATTTTGGCCATACAATACTGTCCTCTGTAGTTTAGTAGTCAAACTAAGAAAATTAAAAAAAAAAAAAGAATTTTCGATTATTATCCGTACACTACTCTCCTCTGCAGTTTAGTAGTCAAACTAATAAATATCCAATGTCAATCACATTTTTAGAAGGATTTTTCATTAGATTTTTTAATTTTCCACTGGATATTTTGTATCATTTCTACTTGTAACATTCAGTTCACTTTTTTAATAATAGTTAAAATAAGGAAAAATCATTAATTATGTAGGCACCAACTTGTCACAATTGTACACACACTCAATTGTGGCGCCATTCCAACTTTTTGTCACTAAAATGCAAGAAGAGGTATTAGACATTACTATCTGCGCGGAGTCTAATCGACCGCATACGAAATTGGTTTGTCTGTGGGGATATAACCATGTCAGAATGCAAATACAACATATTCAATGTTCTAACTAATCAAGAAAGAGAAATTGAAACTTACCAGAACCCCAGGGCCACTAACTGGGGCGGCTTCAGGCACCAGTTAGAGGAAAGCATAATGAAAGTAGCTGATTGAACGCAACGGATTGAATTAGTGGTAGGAGATCTCAACTTGAGTATTTCAAATGCATACAAAGACAATTGTTTCTTAAAAACCACCAATATGATCCGCAAAAGGTACCTTGGTGGAATGAAATATTGAATTCAATAAGGAGAGAATTCTGAAGACTCTTAAATACAGAAAAAACCAATGGATACTGGGAGTCTTACAAACAGGCCCTTACAGCCTATTAAATAATTCAATCGTGAACTAAGGAACGAAAAAATAATTTTTTGGAAGAAGTTCTGCGAGGAGATTAACGGTCCTTTGCATGTAGCCAAGATCTACAAAATACTATTTTCAGATGTGAGTTTTTTTATTTTATTTTTTATTTTATTTATTTATTTTTATAAATCACAATTTTTAACATATATTAAAAATAAAAATAAAAAGTTATTTTGCAGAGACCCACCAAGCCACCTTGTGTGTCTTGTCGGTGGAGTTCTTTTTGCATACATTTTTTTATTGTTTTTTAACCATTTTAACCTAATATATACACACAAAAAAGGAGAAAAATTAACAATATAATCTTTTTTACAATGTTCATAAAATTAACTCTTGATCATTTACCCATTCCTTTATTTTGCCTTTGTTCCATCTTTTATTTTGACCTCTAACATCCGTCGGCAACAAATTAAAAATGTTCGGAACGATATATTGCAGTGTTCGACTTCCATATTTATTGTTGATTCTTGGGACTATCAGACCTTCGTTTTGTGTAAATCGTGTATCATGGTTGTGTACTAGAAGATTTCGATATTTTTGTCTAGTTTGTTGCTCAACGATGATACTCATCCACAATATTCCACGTACCGGCAGTAATTTTAAATGTTTATATGTTTATATGTTGCATTTATCATTTACCTTGCATATTATTAGGTTTATCGATCATCAAATGGATGTTTGTTTCTTCTAACTTTAAAAAAAGATATTTATTTTAATCTGTATTGGGGAAAGGAGGGATAATCTAGTGTGGGCCAATCAGGAACTTCTCAGCATTTACTCATTGCTGGGAGAAAATCACGTTAAACTCCTCAGAAGAATCCGGACTGTTGACTGTCGTCAGCAGACCTTCCGTTCCACTGGAAGAGGGTTCGGCATTTTGTGTCCTAGCTTGGTAGCTTGTCCTAGCTTAACATATTATCAATGTCCTTCACTATTTTTATCATGTATGATACCACCTCTCGTGACAGTTCCTTATGAACTATCACAGATCAGATGTCGGATAGGTCTTTACCCAGGCTCCTGCAACGCACCTCCAACTGTTGTCTTTAAATGCTGAAAAGGGGGCAAACCATTAACGGGTGAGGGACATCTTGAGGTGTCTAATCTTCACACGTACAGCTGTCCATCTCGGAGAGCTTGAAACGATGCAGGTGCCTCATGACCCGTAAAGATTTGCGTAATTTCAAAGCCAGGTTTCTGCAGTCTCCTAAAATCAAAGGCATGAAGGGAGTGGGAAGGACGTCAGCGTCCATCTCCAGCTAAAGCTGGAGGAAGGGTGTCTCCACCCTCACCCAGAAAACTTCCTTTTCCTCAAAATTTCTTTTATTATTTAAAGCAAACATGAAATAAGTATATGTTTTTTAAAGAAGATATAACAAAAATGTGAATCAAACATATTAATAAGATAAGAGTAAGCAATACAAAACATTAAAATTAAAATCATTTAAATTTGGGAGACGTCTGATTTTGTTTGTCAGAACTTAGTGCATCAATGTTGATACGTTAACGATTGTTGTTGTTGCTACACCCAAACAGTTTTCCGAATGCTCATCAGTGATTCTTGTTCTCATTTGAGATTTAATATCCTTCATTCTACTAGTATCATGGATACTGTATAACTAGCTTTCACATAGCATTTTGACTTTAAGTCGTTCTAGCACTCAAAAAATGTGTGAAATGCTCCGCGGGCCACAAGTAGACACCCGGCGGGGCGCGGGTTGGCCATCCTTAAACTAGACCCTAGTCCGTGGAGGCAGTGCCTCACTGTTGAAAATGAAATATCTTGGATCTAGTTCGATGACCTGTCCCCGGGAACCTCGCTAGCAGTTGGACGACCTGGCACTAACCCGGGAGCAAAGTGGCTTATGAGAATAGTTGGTAGCTCCTTCGCTCATGGATGCTTGAGCAGAGGGTGCTCTTTTCGAAAAAATCATCAAAAAGACAGCACAGGGGGCTAACGGCGCCAAGCTCCCTAAGGTAGTGAGGGATTTCTACCCACTAAAAAGAACCCCCTCCTCTCCGTCAGCTGCCTCCCCGGAATCCGCTTTCATGCATTACTTCAGGGAGGCAGCTATGTTTCTAGACCTCTAGGGTCTCTGCCGCCAGTAATATTCGCCGGGATCTTTCCTCTGCTTCTTTTGTCCTCATAACGCACGATGCGTACTTTGCCCAGGCTGACCATGCGTCCGCATTGTCCAGCATGGAGGGGACCATGGTGCTTGGCGACAGCTGCGTGCCTCCGAGTTCATCCTTTAAGGAGGTCCGCGCTTCATTCCATGCTGGGCAGTCGTAGGTCGTGTGGGCAGCGTCATCGTCGCTGCCTCCACAGTGATGGCACTCGCAGGTCGCTTCTTTTCGTATTCTGTATCACGGGACATGGAAGCAGCCATGTCCCGTGATTATTTGGGTGAGGTGGTAGCTCAGTTCACCGTGTTCCCTCTGGCGCCATGCCATCAGGTCCCCGATGAGCCTGTGCGTCCACCTCCCCTTCATGGAGGCGTCCCATCTTTCTTGCCACTTTTGCATGGTCAGCTCTCTGGCGGAGTGCTTGTCTTGCCCGCCATAGACCGCCTGTCTTTCGAGGGCTAGTAGATCGATCGGCGGTATGGCGCTCAACGCCAGGATTGCATCTTCCGACACCGTGCGGTATGCAGCGGCAACTCTCAGTGTACTTCTTCGCTGTACTCTGGCCAGACTGAGCCTAGTTCTCTCCACTGCTGTTGCGCCGGCCATATTGGGGCGCCGTACAGGAGGACAGAGTGGACTACCTCATTGTACAGAATTCTCCTCTTTGTTTTGGGTCCACCCATGTTGGGCATCAGTCTGGCAAGGTCCTCGGCCACGCGGGCCGCCTTCGATGACGTCTTTTTGGTGTGCGTCGCAAACCGAAGCTTGTCGTCGATGTGGACTCCGAGGTGCCACATAGATCTAGCAAACGGGACCTCGAAGCCTCCAACGACAATCTTCGGCGGCGACAGCCTCCTGCGTCTCATGAAGAAAACGGCTTATGTTTTTTGGACGGTGAGTTGTAGCCCAGCGTCATCCAGCCAGCCCTTCACTTTTCTTATGGCCTCTTCTCCGGCTAGACGTAAAGTTGGCTTGTCCTTGGCTATTATAATGACGGCCACGTCGTCAGCGAAGGCGACCATCTTTGCTTCTTCTGGCATTGGCACCCTCAGCAAGTCGTCGTACATGACATTCCACAGAGCCGGCCCGAGAACCGAGCCCTGCGGAACGCCCGCCGTTACCCTTCGCTGGAGCTTCGTGCCCATGCAGTCAAACTCCAGCACCCTGTCCGAGAAGTAGCGTCCTACGAGCCTGATCAGGTGTACTGGGACGCCGATCTTCTCGAGTGCACCGAGAGTTTTTTTCCCAGTTTGCCGTGTTGAACGCATTCTTGACGTCCAGCACGATCAGCACAGCATGTTTGCTCGCCTTGACGCTTCCCTGCCATGCGTGTCGAACTGTGTCTCCGACTTGAGTTATTGCGTCGATGGTGGAGCGTCTGGGGCGAAAACCAAACTGCTGGGGGGACAATCCCGACGAAGACTCCGAGAAACGCTGAAGCCATTGCAGGATGAGCCTCTCCAGCATCTTTCCCATACCGTCCAGCATGCAGAGGGGTCTATATGCGGAGGGTCCAGCTGGTGCTCCTTTGCCTTTTGGTATGAGCACCAGTTTTTGCACCTTCCAGGGGAGTGGCGAAGACTTTCTCAGTCAGGCAGACATTGAATACTGTCAGCAGCAACGCGGGGTCACAGTTTGCGATATGCTTAGTCACTGTGTTTGGTACATGGTCTGGCCCCGGTGCCTTCGCTGTTTTTAGGTGACCCGCGGCTGCCAGTAGCTCTTCCGGGAAGAACGGAACGATTTCTTCCCCTATGTTGTAGGTCCTTCTCTCCGTAGCGTGCCACGGGAAAAGGCCATCAACTACAGACTCCAGTCAGGTCGGATCATTTAAGTAGGGATCGACGACCTCGTTTGGAGCTTTCCCCTGACCATCTTGTAGGGTAGTCCCCAAGACCGAGCTGCAGAGCTCAGCCCAGCATCTAGCTTTGCTCTCCTTTATGGTGCTTTCGGAACTTTTCAGATTTCTTTGGTTTTATTCGTATCGAAACGCCTCCGTACTGCTTATGTTAGCGCGACAATCCAACGGTGTTGCTACACAGCTAATACCACGATTGTTTTTAGCCTATCTGGGAGTGAGTTTCATTTTTATCATGTATGATACTACCTCTCGTGACAGTTCCTTATGAACTATCACGGATTTTTAGCCTATCTGGGAGTGAGTTTCTGCGGACAAAACTGTATCTGGGGAGTGACTGTATATGAGAGCTTTTTTTTGTAGACGGGAATTGCATTTATTATTTACCTTGCTTATTATTACAAGGTTTATAAATCATGTAGTGGATATTTGTTTCTTCTAGCTAATTAAATATGTTTTTATTTGAATCTGTGTTGGGAACAGGAGGGGTAATCTAGTGTGGGCCAATCAGGAACTTCTCAGCATTTGCTCATGGCTGGGAGGAAACCACGTAAAACTCCTCAGGAGAAAGCGGACTGTTGACTGTCATCAGCAGACCTTCCGTTCCACTAGAAGAGAGTTCGGCATTTTGTGTCCTACTTTGGTTTATGTTACCAATATCCTTCACTATTTTTATCATGTATGATACTACCTCTCGTGACAGTTCCTTATGAACTATCACGGATTCGATGTTGGATAGATCCTCACCCAGGCTCCTGCAACGCGCCTCCAGCTGTTGTCTTTGAAAGCTGAAAAGGGGGCAAAGCATCAACAGGTGAGGGACATCTTGAGGTGTCTCATCATCACACGTACAGCTGTCGTTCTCGGAGATCTTGAAACGATGTAGGTAGCTCATGAACCCATCGTGACCCGTAAGGATTTGTGTGAGCTCAAAGCCAGGTTTCTGCAGTCTCCTGAAATCAAAGGCATGAAAAATGGTTGGTAAGAACATTTCTGTTACCTTTCTGGTGGTTTCGTTCAAATAACGATCGTTCCAGAGTTGGAGGGCCTGCTTCTAATTTTCCTTTTGGCAAAACTTAGCGGGAAGTTGGCATAGTCAGGGCAGTCTTCTTGAGTGTTGCCTCCCGGGCCTTTTCATCCACCTTTTCGTTCCCTAGGATACCACAGTGACCCCTTATCCAGCCGATGTACACATTCTAGTGTCTGCATCTTAACTTTTGAATATCTGTTCTGAAGTCCATGACAATAGGGTTGATCGTCAGATTTACAGTCTGTCAGGATCGTTATCTGCTTCTATCTTTTTGGGTTTTTTTTTCAAAACATAAAACAAAGCTTCTTTGATCGCATAAAGTTCCGCCTGGAACACAGAACAGAAGTCGTCGAGTTTCAACTTCCTCGATGGCAGCTCTCTCACGCCATCGAAGGGTACAAAAGCTGCACCTACTTTGCCGTTCAAGAGGCTACCATCGGCGAAGATTCTCAACTCTTCCTGCAATGTCCCAGGTAGAATCTGGTCATCGTAGCCGTGATCTATGGAAAGTCGCGTAATGTATATGAGAGCTCCAAAAGCGACAAGAGCTACAAAACTGTATTTGAGAGCTGCATTATTTTTTAACTTGCTTATGATGTACAAGGTTTATAAATCAAGATGATTTTTTCTCCTCTATTTTGCTACCTTTTTGTTTTGTCTATGTTGGGATCTGGAGGGATAATCTATTGTGGGCCAATCGGGAACTTCTCACCATTTGCTCTTACTGGGAGGAAACCACGAAAAACTCCCCAGGAGACCTTCGGCCTGTCGACTGTCTGGGAGGGTTTGGCATTTTGTCTCCTACTTTGGTTTATTTTACCTATGTCCTTTAATACTCTGATAGTGAGAGTTCCTTATGAACTAACATGGAACCGATGTCGCATAGGTCCTCAGACTTCTGATCAGGAATCCATCACGATACCCACTTCCATCCCCGACAAAGCGAGCTTAGTCACGGCCGTCTCGACCCTCGTGTGTCAAATCAAAGAGGCTACCGCTGCAGTCACGATCGAAGTCCAAATCGACAAATACCGTCCCGACCTCCCGGATGTAAATAAGTAAGTTGTTTACTCACTAGTAGGTATCCGTTTCGCTGTAGGTATTTGTAAATCGAAATGTGATTGAGTGTACCTCTTCCGTTTATTGTTACACATAGTAAATAAAAATGTGTTTTTCAAAATAATGCAGCGGTGTTTATTCCCGTTGAAAGATATGTTTATATCAATATAATAATATTCGCTGGCTGCAATTAGAAGAAAGCACACAAATCTGTAACGGTAAAAAATATTATTCGGTAAAAATATCAATCGTCTTCCTCACAATTTCAGATTCAATCTGTAGCAATAATAACATACGGGTTGTAATACATTTAAATACTGGTAGTAAATACACAAAAGTACAGGTAGTAATAATTTCAGGTGTGTAATAAAGATTGCAAAAAATATTGTGAACGGATCCGTGTCGGCTAAATAATATTTGCTAACAAAAAAAATTAAATATGTACTCCGTTTACAAGGAGTATTGTTTGGGCTGGTCGTTGAAAATGAAATTACCGGCTTTTGCAGAAAAAAATTAAATTAACCTATTTTAAAATTTAAACATATAATACATCAATCAATCAATTCAATCTAGCACCATGTTTGTGGATTATTGTTAGTGTAAAAATGTTTGTCATTGGTAGGTATTGGAAAAATTATTGTTGTACAATGAATGTAAAAAAATATTTTTTAACATCAAAATTTACGCGATTTCTGAAATTAAATTGGGGTCACCTTTTTGTTTTGTGTTCTCCTGAGTCGCGGTCATCCACTTATAGCTATTGGTTTCGGGATCAGCTATTTTTGTGGCCGCGTTTTTTGTCAATGTGAGGGGTAGTGCACAGAATGAAAATAAGACAATGTACTTACATTTGGTTCCTTTATTGATATTAATGTAAATTTACTCTAAATACTGAAATCGAATGGTGACAAATAATTTATAATCTAATAATATATGGAGATAAAGAAGTTATAGTGTAATTAACTATATTCTGTGTTGTTGGCAGATGTTGCCGTGTTAATAGCACGTGAAAGGATCACGTGTGGGTTATTAAAAAGGGAAGCCAGAAAAGGATATTTAAAGAATGTTATTCTTACTTACAGATCGTTAATTTTCTCTAATCGCGTACACTACAATTTTGATAATTACTAAAAATACTTAATCTAATGAATTTATGAACTATGGAAGTAAAAATGTGAAGTTAGATAAACACGTCCGCCGTGGACAAACGGTGTAGGCGACTCTCGTCCTCTTCTCATCGGTTGGTCGCGATCGTTGATTTCGTTCGGGAATCTCCGTAGCGAATTCGCCATGTTAGTATTTTTCGGCGGTGCCAATTTGGCGGTGTAGCTAGACGCCTACAAAGTGAAGATAAAATTTAAATTACGCGTCTGCTCCCGTCGACGACTCAAACAATTCGCGTCACTTTTCGGGTTCCAGGTTTCAGCATCGGATTTGCTCGGTTTTGTTCTGCTCGGTGCGTTCGGAACTCCTCGGACCTTTTCAGATTTCTCCGGTTTTGTTCATATCAGCGCGGGACGCAACTGGTGTTGTGCCGTCCACAAAGCCTTCGCAGACAGCCTCGAATCCCAGTTCACCCCGAATACCACAAAAATTAAAAATTTTAAAACGCCTCAAATTAGTGAGCGCTTGCACCCCGGTTAAGAATCACTGTCCTTGCTATTCTACCTCGGTATGGGCAAAGACCACCCCCGTTACAACATGTGGTCTTTATCGAATGAGTAGTACATTGCTCACACATACCGAGGTCCCTAAACTATTTTTTTTTTTTATACGTCAGCTAGACTGATGTTTTTTTATATTTTTAAATCAGTATTTTTGAAGGCTTTGTTGTGATGAATCGTCTTTTCGCTGTGATTGCCATACTAGTGCATTTAGGTAGGAAGAGGATAAAGTAAAAAGAGCAGATAATTGGTTGAATTGCTTTATTTTATAATGACCCCGTCATTTCAGATATCCCAATCTCCATACAAAGTACTTTCATCTCCTTATTCTAGATTATATAAATATAGTGATGGTGTGAATATATTACATTACATACACTTATCAACTGGCTTCTATTTCAACTGGTATATACTTATTGAACAAAATAAAGTCTAATTTAACAATTATATCTTCCCGTTCAGGCAAAATGAGTATGGACAAGTAGCAAACACATTTGTACATAGTTTTACAGATTAATCTTTGAAATTTTGATGTCGTGAAAATTATATTTTGACTGTTACACTTTTAGGATTTTATTAGCTAATTATTATACGGTAATCAAGCTTTTACTATATAAAATGTGTGTATTTTAAATTTAAGTTTTACTAATATTTTGAAATTGTGATGTATTTGAAAAATATTGATTGTTGTATGAATTAACCGTCTACAAATCCATATTTTAATAAATTTGACAAACCTTTAATCTTTTTTTCTCAAATTCACAATTTTGTGACTATTCTGTGAATTCGAAACAAAATAGCCTTTTTTGTTTTGTGATTTTTGCCTGTGCGGGAATGATATTATAAACAGCTGCCAAAGATATCTTTTAATTTCAATTTTTTTATATAATACAGTAAGTTGTTTATGCGTCAATTTATTTTTCAACTTGCAAACATTGCACGAGAAAAAAAATTAAGTTTTTTGACATTTTTGTTTACACACAAGAAAGAAGCAGTAAATATTTAAAATTCAGCATAATTTCTACACTTTTTTGGTTAATTTCTAAAGTGATGCGGTAATTTTGTATGCTGATTTTTCTTTAATGAATTAAAATTAGAATACAACGAATAAAGGTTTTTACAATTAGCGCTCGTTTGTTCAATGGACTCACTACTCAGGAAATTAAAAAAATGTGTTTAATATCAATTTAAACATAAAATACTTTGTTAATAGCCTAAAAAATATGATTAATTTTGGCTTATAAGCACTTTTAGATTTGATGAGAAATCCTTTGGAACTCCTTAGTGAATTATGTAATCGTAGGTTAACCGTGCGTTTCAATAGCTCATTAAGCTTTCTGCAGTAGCGGCATTATTAAAAAGTAAACTGTAAAGAACTCACTGTATTATGAAATAAACCAAAAAACATTGGACTAGTTTTAGATTTGACGGTAATCAAAGTTCTTCAAAAGAGATTATATTAATTTGAAATTGAACCTTAAAACAAATAAAACTTTTATTAAAAAAAAAAATCAACAATAAAAATACAAGATGTTTTCAACCATTCCGAATCTTTGGTTAGTTGTGGTAAACGTTTTACAAACACATTAAAATATTAAATATGTACATTCAATTTTAGTTTTATATAAGTAAGTTAAACCACTAATGGGAGTCGAGTTATTTTTTTATTAAATAAAAAAACTGAATCATTTTTTTTTAAACATTCGGTTATATGTACATACATATAAATATTTACATAAAAGCATGCGAAAATTTTCAGTACAAAATATTTTTCAAATTGTAAAATTCACATCCGGTTATTTTTGACACTCGCTCGCTTAGTTATTGACAACCTCGTATTGGATAAAAATTTAAATTTTGAAGTATTTTTGCTGGATAAGTTAAAAAACGTTCACACAGCTTTTAGCGGTGATTTAAAAAAATGTATTTAACTTTGTTTATGAATATTTATTGGAAATTGTCTAGATGTTCCAAATGTGTTATTTTCGAAAAATCAATCCTCTGACAACAGCATAGTTATTGCAATAACAGAATCTAGGTGTAGGAGCTATCGTTAAAAATACCATTTGACCGTTTGATAATGTCCTATTTTGATGTATATTAATAGTAGATTATGATGAAATTCTACAAACCAAACGTCAATTCAATAAATAAATGAAATTACTTTGATACACGATGAATTGCATACTTGCAAATCAATATTTTCAAAGACAGAGTGGTGTGGCTTTGTATTCTCTCTGCCAACCCCTGCGGAGAAGTGGCGTGGGGTTAGTTAGTAAGTGAAAATAACCGGGTTCTCAACCCCATGTTATTTTATTTCAAATAACAAATTTTCGAAAAGTAATTATTGTGTGACATAAGAATTTCAAAATCACATGTTAAAAAATGTATTAAAATAATCTACTGAGTTGGTACTTTGTTAGTTAAATTACATAATGTAATAATAATGTACGATCAATATTTTGTTTAGATACAATTACAATCTAAGATTAATGACTTGAAAGTTGAAAGTTGTATCCTTAAATTTACACTTCAAACGTCATTCATTAGTTAGTGCAAGGAATTAGTACCAAAATATTTTAAATCACTAAAATAATATGTCAAGCCCTTTTGAACAGAACACCGTGAGAATAAGATATATCACTCCTGATGAAGAGTTATCTCGTAAACCATTTGTAAATTGCCGCAAACTAATTTTGTATAAATATTATCTTTTGTTACTGCATATCTTTTGTTTCTTGCATTGTATTGTAAAAGTGTCAAATTGAGGTGGCGTTGTTTGATTTGGACTGACTCGTATATACTGTGGATAGGTGTTAGAAAAACCAACAGAAATTTTGCGTTTAAGCGAAATATGTTCATTTCAAAAAATCAAATATTTTTCCAATATGAAAAAAAAGCATATAATTTACATGACAATCATGAAAAAAATGGTGATAAAACAGAAAAATGAGATAGATGTCTTATCTTCTCTCTCATTCACGTTGCGGAAGACAGGTTCAAATTTCAATTTGTAATGTAAATTATATCAACATATCAACACGCCCAACAATCAAAGTTCTATCAGCAAAAAATAATTTACAGGAAAAGCAAATTGAAGTTTTTCTATCTTTTTTTAAAAACAATAACAAAGCATGTAGTTAACATTAGCTAGCATTTGAAATTTGGCACATTTGGTACTAGTATTCAATAAAATGTAGTAATTTTGACATAAATTTATATTTTTATCAGTATTCACAACTAATTTTGCATTTTATGCGGATCTCACACTATCCGTTGGACGTGTCGATGTTAAATTTGAAACACGGAACATGAAAAAAATATAATTTGTTCCTAACTATTTCTAACTTTAAAATATTTTTTAGAATGCGGCGGAATTTGTATTTTTTTTGGCAGAATCGCCACAATTTGGCAATTTCTTACAATACAAAAACGGAAAGAAAAAAAAACAAATACGTACATAAATTTTTTAAATAGATATCAAGTGTATTACTCACTCACCTAGCATCATATTGGAATCATTTTGTATTTTTTTTTTACACAATCCGCTAATCTAAATATGTACTACAAATAGAAAGAGAAGAAACAAATGAAAAAAATATTTCAACATTAACGACCGTAATATATACATACACCTCATATTGCTTGTGTTTTAAAGTACGTTTTTCTATAGTCACAAACAAAATTGAGTTAAGATTTATTTTTTTAAATGGTTATCATTAAATTCCCTAATTTCACATCAGAAAACATTATGAAAAATGAATGAGAATCAGTGACATATAATATGTTAAGCTATTAAATTATTAGGTTTTCACGGCCAATAAGATGCTGTCAAAAATCCCATAATACTATTGAAATCATGAAAAGAATTTTAAATTATTTCATTCAATTTTTTCATTTTTTTACACCTCATTTTGGTGCCATAGTATCTGTGAGGATGGTAAAAACGATTGTTACATGGCATAACAACCAAAAAACTAGTTTATATAGTAAGAACATTTATATTTATTTAAAAAAATACATCACATCACCCAGGATAAATTTATTTCAAATGTAGATTTTCTTTAGATAATACCAATCTACAACTTTGCTTGTCTTGTGATTTATATTTGTTGTTTTGTTAGATCTTCTCTTTCGTAATGTGTTTATTTTATTTTAATTTCTAATTCTCTCAAATGACAGGCCAAATAAAAGAGCGGCGACATTTTCGTGTTTTCAAAACTCAGTTTTATTTGCTATTCCAAATATCACTATCGCCAAAATACATACTATTTATTTTACGGAACACCTTAAAGTATAAGTATAATACATATTTTGAAATCGCTTTTTATACATCACTTTGAAATTTGACTAATCGTAATATTTTCAACAATGTTAATACTAAAAATAAATACCTTACAGAATAGAAAATAGTTCCCTATGCATTATATTACACTTTCACTTAACTACGTGTACGTATGTACATGACTCGAGTTAAACGCACAACAATATATTCCCGGGTAACATATTCACTGTTATTTACAATTTATGTTATTAAGTTGCATTTCAGAAAATGTTTTCTTTAAATAGATTCCGCACACATGGCGCCTGCCTATCTATACACACATATTTACCACTCGATATTATTATTCCCTGTCCTTTAACAGTCGGTCAATTTATCAATACAACGACAAAACATTCGTAAATCGTTGGCCAATGAAATTACAATTTACAAAACGTCTGCCATTGATGATTTCCCATGTCTGTTAGCTTAAATCTACGAGATTTCTTTAAAAGATTCATTTTGTTTATGTTTGTAAATGGTAACACCAAACATATCAGTTGATTTTTTTGTTGCACGGTTGCATTTGTAATTTTTTGAAAACATTGCAGCAGCATTAAGTCGGTTGGTTGTCACAGCTCCGCGCGGCCATCCAACTTTTCATTTCACATTTGCTCACACATCTGAGGACAACCGACATTATTCAGATAGCGGATGTTGAATCGGCCATCAGTCTAGTTAGCCCCGGTCAGGCCCCTATCTTGTCAGTACAGTCTGATGAGTTGTTTGTTAGGTGTTTATTGTTACAAGGATTCAACAGGTGCGGCAAGGATCTCAGTCCCATTCTAGCGCATTTCTGCTATTACAGGCTCTGGAATTTACCGTGTCAGCGGTTCAATTGTTTCTTGCAAGAAGGTGGGAAGGGGGTAATGCGGAACATACACGTGTATGGAGAGCATATTATCCCAGATATCCAGAGGTAATTTATTTATTTCATTATGTAACTCCATTCAAATTACAGAGGTATTGATTGAATCATAATGTACTGAATTTTATATTATCTGAATTTCAGATATGCTCGCACCATTCGCATTCCTCCAGCTCCGGGGTGCAGTAACCATCACTCGGTCCTCTTGTCTGGTTCCCCTCAGACCTCGGTCATCTTGCCCTTGTCCTGTGCGGCGGGCATGCGGGGCCGCGCGTGCCGCCCGTTGGTGACGGGGGCGCGCGCGCGGGCGGGTGGGGGCGCGGAGTGCGTGTGCGCGTGCGCGGGGGCGGGGTGCAGCGCGCGCGCCGACGGGGAGTGGTGGAAGGAGACCGACATGCCGCTGTCCAGCGAGCCCACCGAGCCGCGCCGCTGCAGGCGCTCCTGCGCTAGGGCCACTGTGCACAGAGAAAGGAGATTCAATTTCTGAAGGGAGAATAAGAAGAGTATTGCGCGGCAAGGATATGCTGAATCATCAGACAGTTCAGGTGAGGAATACACACCTTTTTCTTCCTAAGGGCAGGGAGGGAGAGAGAGTGGACTGCATCCTATACATGGGGGGTATTTTATTCTGTATTATGATTTGACATATGGTATTTATTTGTGTCCATGAGGTATTTGGGTGAGGCGGACAAGTACCCTGAAAGACAGGTAGGTAAATAGCTAAATACTTGTTTGTTCTCTTTGTTTGCCTGCCTCTCCCAAAAACCATACCATGTAACAGGTGTTTGGGAGAGGCGCACAAATAGCCTGAAACGCAGGCATGTACATCTACCTGTCTTTCAGGCTATTTGTGCGCCTCTCCCGAACACCTGTTACATGGTATGGTGTTTGGGAGAGGCAGGCACACAAAGAGATTGACACAGTGCCACAGTGCCCGCGGACAACAAGAAGTAGGGAAAAAGATTACCGGGATCGTTGATGTCCACCAGCGAGTTGCTGAGCACGTTCCTCTTGATGACCATGTTGGGGGCGTGGCCGGCGCTGTGCGAGGGGTGCGGGGGGTACGTCTGCGGGTACTGCATACCGACAGGCACTTCCCTGTAACGAGACACATCCATATTACTATATATTCTTACTTACTGTATGTCCAGTATTGAAAACAGGCCTCCTGACCTCTTGGACTTCTGTTGAACGTGACTCTCTTCCAGTGCAGGCCCACCACTTCCCATGACCCTACCTAGGGGGGCCTACCCACCTTTCCACAGCCCTGTTCTAATGTTCCTAATTTAGTTTGCAGTTACCCGAGAGCGTGGTCGTGCGGCGCCTCCAGCTCGACGTCCACGCCGCTGTCGCGGTTGTCGGGCAGCGCGCGCGCGGGCGGCGGGGCGCGCGCGGAGGCGGCCAGCTGCCCGCGCCCCGCCAGCTCCGCCTCGATGCGGATGGCCTCCATTTCATCCATCTCGGCCGCCGACTCGCGCAGGTCCTCCGCGAACTTGGCGCGGTCGTGCTCGTTGCGCGCGTTGAACGCCACCAGCGACCGCCCGTCCACGCGCCGCGTCAGCCGGACCCCAAACATGTAATCTGAAATGGTCATTCAATATTAGCAAGATTGGATGGCTTGATTCTACAGTTCTTTGGACACGCTGCGCGTGGCATCGAGGATGGACTGGAACGACTGGTTGCGATCGGTAGCTTGGAGGGGAAGAGATGGAGAGGAAGATCTCCACACGATGGACCCATCAAGTTAAGGTGGTTGGAGTGTTAAGCGCAGGTAGGTCAAGGGATAAAATTCGGAGAAGATTCATTGCTTCGACAAGGGTCATACTGTGACGGAAGAAGAATGAGGAAGGTGTTTTTTGGAAGAGGGCCATCTCCCGCTCCGCAAATTGCGGGCTGAGAGACGTGGCACTCTTCCTAAACCAGTCTCTTATCCAGGAAACTTGTCAGTCTAGAGAGTCTAGATCTCCATATATATTGTATGTCCACAGGTTTTAGATAGCCTCACTTGTGTTATTTATAGTTTCGGTACTCGTTATTGTTTTACGGTAAGACATGATTAAATTATAATAGTCTGTGTTTTATCATTTGAATATTACATAATTACAATCAGTTTCAAAATCTACAAATACTTCCAAATACAGGTTTCAACATAAACTGAATGGAAGCATCTGTAGCGTCTGAAACTAGTCGTAACAATATAATACTCAAGTGGTAAAAAACAAGTGTTTTATTTATAATTTAATCATCATGTCTTATCATAGAGTGAATGCTGAAACAATAAATAATATGAGTGAGATTATGTGAAACCTGTGAAAATACTATATATATGAAGATCTAGACTCTAGACACTCTTCTCCGTCTTATTCCTCATTACAGAGGGTTGTGACCCTTGTGGAAGCAATGACTCTTCTCCAGTTATCCCTTGACTGCGCTGCACGTAGATCTCCAACCACCGAGGTGCCTGCTGCTGCCTGAACTTGGTCGGTCCATCGTGTGGGGATCTTCTTCTTCCTCTCTTCCCTCCAGGCCACCGATCACAACCAGTCGTTCTAGGCCATCCCCGTTGCCACTCACAACGTGTCCAAAGAACTGGAGAACTGGAGACTCAGGTTCTGAAACTAGCAGTAACAAAACAATATAAAATAATAAAGTAAAGTGGTAAAAAACAAGCAAGTGTTTTATTGATAATTTGACCTCTCTCATGTAAACTTTGACCTGTCAAAAGCATGTTACACAGGGCATGTGTTCACAGAAATAAATTGCCAAATAGTGTGAATGTTACTTACGTTGCGCCGAGAAGAGGGACACGTTCATGCCGCTCAAGGGGAAGGATTGTCGGAATGTGTACGTGACCGAGGACTTCTTTTTACTGAAAATCTTGGTTACCACCAGCAGGTCGTTGAAGAGGAACACCTGCCAAACCAAACCAAAACTTAGTCAACAGAAAGATATCATCATTTACATTATTTTTGACATCTCAACATAGATGAAGGAAGGTGGATATGCAGTCTGGGCATATTTACAGGGCTTACAGTCGTCATAGGCTGGTTTAAGTGATTACTTTACACACATGTAACACTCACCAATTCTACATGATTGGTGAATAGAATTCCTCTCACCAATCATGTAGAATTGGTGAATGTTACATGTGTGTGAAGTGATCACTTTAAACCAGCCTATGACGGTCGTAAGCCCTGTAAATACCCCCAGACTTCCATATTCTTCTTCATCTATGTTGAGATGTCAAAAATAATATAAAAAATAACTCCAAATTGGAGATAATCCAGATTCGGACACACTCAAAATGGATACGACTCATCCCAGCCCTCGAGACAGAATGATGGACTGGTTTTGCGGGTCCATCATCAGGTCTTCCGGGAATAAGAACCGTCAATCTTCCTTCTACCAGACTCACCTCCCGCTGATGCACTCCGGGGCGCTCCTTCTTGTTGATGTCCGGGATCTCGTACAGCCGGCAGTAGCACACGAGGCGGCGGTGGGGAAGGGCCAGTTGCGGCTTTTTCCCCACGATGGTCGCCTGCACTTTCAGCACCTGCAAAACAAAGTAATATTCATTTATTGGATAATTTATATAGTGCCGTTTTTGTGAGAAATCACTATACAAGCTTCGTCAACCTCTCGTGTATGTTTCCCTTCACTCGGTCCCAGGACCATCACTTTCCTAACAGCACCAACAGCTCACCGTCTCAACGTCAGACGGTATGAACGAACATTTATGAACGAACTATGTAATTTTTTTGATCAATTGTTGAAACAGATAAAAACTATACCATAGAACGGGGCTACTTGAACTTCGATGTGTTACTTGAGCTCAGTACAAAAAAAAAATTAATCGGTATTTGGTCTACAATAATAAACATATCGACATGATAAATTGTTTCCCTTACAGGAGAAACTTAATGTCACGATACTTCGATCGATACCACGATCTAAATAAATTTTTTTTAGTACTGGGCTCAAGTAACACATCAAAGTTCAAGTAGCCCCGTTCTACGGTAGTGGGAATGGTCCTTTTCATATAAAGAAATAATGTATAATAAAATAACAACTTTATATTTTTTTCCACATACATTTCCAATACATGTGAAAAAACTATAAAGTTGTTATTTTATTATATAAAATGCAGTTCCACCAAGAAATGTCAAGGAAAGGAAACAATAGTTTCAAAATCAGAGCAAATATGTTTGCCCAATCATGAGCAGAACGGTGGATGTTGATAATTTAATTAATCACTTGACGATAGGTCGCAGGCCTTGTAAATCACTGGACTTGATATGTCTCTTTTGAGATATTAAAAACAGCATTAAATTAAAAGATAGCATTAAAAACACGCTTATTCCCTGGACAAATGACACAAATTATTTTAAAATGGGAATGTTGGCCACTCGCCATTGGCCACTGTTGCGGTTAGTTTACCTGCGTGACATGGTCACTGGCGGGCTTGAACTCGCTGGCCTTGACCCTCTCGTAGATGCCGGCGAGCATGTCGCGCTCGATGTCGCCGCAGTCGTCGATCCCGCGCAAGTTCTTGATGAAGTCCTCCAGCGACATGCGCGACTCGGGCTTCAGGCTCGGAGTGTGCAGGTCCGTGTTCAGCATTATTATGGCAAAAGCCAGTACAAATATCTGCAACAACATTCACTCCGTATTTATTTGCATTCAACTTTACATCAAAGAAAAGTACTGAATTCAAATAGGACCAACACCTTCCAATATAATGAGACACCTCTTCTGGAATTATAAACTTAATATTATATATTATGTACAAAATTCTTTTTCTTTCATCCCTGTCTGCACTCTATAGATCAATCACCCCATCTGATAGACACAGTGTTAACTTAACTTTTAATCTAAGTTTTACTTGGTAAATACCACTATTTCTTAAAATCTATTGTGACACAAGTTTTAATGCATCATTTTCAAACACCGTATGAAGGTATGGGTGTTAAAAATGATGCGGAATGCATTGAAACACGTGCCACAATAATAGTGATGTTTACCAAGTAAAACTTAAATTAAAAATGTATACATATAACCACAAAGTGACTCCCGAATCAATTAATGAAATGATTATCCACTATTAAAAAGCTAGGGAGGTAATCAGTCCACTCCAGATTATTGGATTACAAGAGTGGAATATGTTTTATGCAATAAATATGACATAATCGAAGGAACTAGACTGGAAACCTCCATTTTCAGAGGGCAGACAGAGTACAGTACAGTACAGTGCCAACTATACGAGGTAAGGGAGTGAGTACTCACGGTGTCGTGGGTCCGCAACCGCTGCACGAGGTCGGGGTTGCAGAGGCAGTAGCGCCGACTGAACACCTCCACCAGCCTCTCTATCTTCTGCGCCTCTCCGGGCAGACGGAAGTACGCCTGGAACTTGCGCAGGGCCACGTCCACCTGCATGCCCGACAGGTCCAACTCGCTCACAAAACATCTGAAATAAAACACATTACAAAATACTAAACGTCGTATGACTCCTTTTGTTGTTTTCCTATCATACTGATTGTTCCATGATATAGATTGGACTTCATCATAGAACCATTTAATAAGTATTGAATCTATATGAGCTCCTAGAAAGCTATTTAAAAATGAGCAAACACCCTACAAAGCTGCGAGATAATGATACGATAATGAGTCCTCCCATTTTTACATGATAGATTTAAGGTAATTATGCACCACTAGTGGTGCCATGTCATTCCATTTCAATAAACATTTTGTAAAAATAACCGACTGCAGAAAATGAAAATTTTTTTGAATAAAGGAAAAAGTTTACATAAATCATAACCTTAAATTTTCCACTGAAATATAACTCCTCGTTTACTCACACCACATATGACTGCAAACAACTTCGATCAATAGAGTGCAACACAGAGACCATGGAAACCCCGTAGGTATACTACAACTGCATAGAATACTACATATTATACCATATATAATCATGGTTATCAACTCCTGCCTTGTTTTATATATAACATAACAATTTGTATAGCCTCCCACCAGTCTGATGATGTCGGTAACGACGAAACCCGGTCGCTGGTCAAATAAAAATAAAGTGGAAAAGCTAAAAATATTGGTTTTAATCTAATAATATATTAAAATGCAATTCCATCACCAAGTGTCAGTGGATAATATAAATCTATTAAAAAGTACTACATGGAATTTAGACAACAATACTACTATGAAGTCATGGCAAAGTAAAAGTAAGTTGATAAACGGAATTGCTATCCGTTTTGTTAGTGATTTTCAGGGGACACCGCTTGTTTTCGGTGATAGTTCCTCCCAAATGGAGAGCAAACTCGTCTATAGCATATTGTGTTACTCACTCTAACACAGCCATGTTGAAGGGATCCTGCAGGTTCCCGAGGTACTCTCCGATCATCTGCTTGGAGAGCCCCTTCCTGGTGATGAGGAAGCGCGCCACCCCCCGGGGACTGTTCTCCAGGAAGCCCCGCAGGATGAGGTAGCGGATCCCCCGCTCCGGCTTCTTGTTGAACAGGTTCAGGCCCACCCGGTACTGCCGCTTGCGAACCGTCTCCGAAACCTTGACAATAAAACACGATAATGATTTGGGGGCCACATGAGCTTAAGTACTCTCTTATGGGGGAGAAAGTCCAAAAGAAGTTTCTGAGGTATCTCTACATGAGAGAGTACGGGTATTATTCCACATGTAGATTACTGCTCAACATTATTTTGGCAAATGATTATTTTTTTAATAAATTAGAGATTATTCAAAATTAGATATAAGAATGTAGAAAATATGAGAGAAGAACTCAACTGGTACCTATAAAAAAGAGACTAATTTACAATATTTTTTTTATATTTATAATTTTTTTACGATGAATTACCCAAACATTTTAAGGATAAAATAGTTTTAAACAAAAATTTTCATGAACATTATAGTACTAGAAATAAGGATAAAATAAGACTGCCATTTTTGAAAAAAAGCAGAGTCGCAAAATTGTATAATTTGTAGGGGTTTGAAAATGTATGATGAGATGCCTGAATGTATGAAGAATGAAAAGAGTCTGAAAGAATTTAAAAATAAATGTTTACTGTAAGCAGATGTAAATTGAGAGTCATTTTTTTGTTGTATTAAATGTAATGTAAGCAAACTAAAGAAACAAAAATTAAAAATTATCCTTGGCTCTACCCGACAGTTTCTCCAGGGTATGATTGGATACAATAGTTTAGAGACTAGAAGGAATTTGTATTTGATTACGCATTTTTATCAATTGTTGCGCGGTATGATCGATAATCCTGAAATTATCTGTAGCATCGGCCTGCATGTTCCTGATAGTTACCTAAGACAGCATCGGCATAGATTGTTTCACATTCCTATACACAGGACCAACCTGTTGATGGTTAAGCCTGAAGAAAAAGCTACCGCTATGCTGAACAATATCACGTCGGATATTGATCTGTTTGTTCCACGTATCTGAGGGGGAATTCTGAATTGGGATTCTTCTAAATCTTTGACAAGAGTCTTCTTGCTTTTAGTTTGTTATGTATAAATTAATTATTAAATAAATTGATTTGATATTGGTACATCTGGCGTAGGGGATAGTATCACCCGAATCTATGGGATAAGTATGGTAGACTCACTTTGAGCGCCTGGGCCTGCATGTGTTCGGGATTCTCTCCGGGGGCCATGTAGTATTCCCGCGTCACACTTCCCGGAGTCTGTCTCTTCCACACGGCATTGCAGTACCTGCAGAGTATGCGTTCACTTATGACACAAATTCATCAGACTATATTCACAAACTAGTTGTAATACTATAGTAGAGTACAAGACAATACAACAGAGGGAGACTGTAAGTAGACAATAGAAAATCACCATACCGGCTGACAATATAAAGTCAGCTAATTATATTATTATTGTTGCATACTTCAATTTCTTACTGTGCTAAACTGTATTTGTTTGTTTAAATTACAATATTTTATATTTTATGTTTTAATATTCGTAATTTTAAAATAATATTTATTATAATGTAAATGATCATCTTATCACGGGTGACGTTTATCAAAAACTAAAATATGTATTGGAAAAAAAGATTAAAAATTATGTAATGTTGTGTAATACTTTTTTAGTATAAAAATTTTTATTCATGTATTTACCTGCAAAATAAAACAAAATGCAACAGGATATAAATTTATTTTTATTTCAACAATAAAACATCCACTTCATCAGCTCCACAAATCAATTTGTGTTTCTTCTATTAAAGCTTATGCTCTTCATCTCGGGTCAGGCAACCATGTCTCAGAACCGTACATAATCAATATACATAACATACATATCAATAAATAAAGCATAAGACGATATAAAAGAAGAATGGGTAATGGGCACTGACCTGTCGGGGTTGAGGTCGTAGTTCTGCGCGGCGGCGCGGTGGTGCTCCACGGAGCTGGAGTCGGAGCCCGAGGACTGCACGGAGCTCATGGAGCCGTGCTGGTTGCCCACCATGCCCATCATCGGCTGCCCGCTGCACACACACACAAAACTAACAATGAACTCTGCTCCATGTCGACTGCCGCACTGCCGATTCGGTTTCCCATTTCTTATTCTTCTTTAAAGGCCCAATATATGATAAATTGCAACTTAATTTTCTTTAAACCCAGGTAATATTTGATGTAATTGAATTGTTTGCTTAAAATATCATTTTTGTATTGAAAAGGTAAGTATTTCTTAAAAAAATAAATATGTATATGGTTTTGAAAAGAAAAGAGTTATTGAAAGGTAAGGTAAATAAATATATGGTTTTGAAATGAAAAGGATTATCGAAAGTACGGAGGTTTAAAAAAAAATTATAAAAACATTTTTTCAATATATCGGAGGGTATACTGCCAAAAAACACTAACTATTAAATCCCTGTTACATATTTAAAGCTTTTAGTCTGAATAAAATACCCTTTTACATTTAAACCACATACATATATATAACATTTCAAACTACTTGGTATATTTTTCCACTTTACAGAACGTTGAAAACTTTATAAAATGTATCATTTAGTCAAAATTTCGAGTTGAAATTTTAGGCCAATACACCCATGAAAAAAAAAGTCAAATTCCAATAAATATTTTTAAACAAAAATTGTGCGCAGAGACACAACCGGCTTCTCGCGCAGCAGAACGCATACTGAACCATCCAGATTGCGAGTAAGGCCTAAATGTAAGTGTTTTGTCTCACCAGCCCAGGTCGATGAATGTTACAATTTTGTCTAATGGAAATTAGTCACTTCGGCACAGTAGAGCAACCATATTTAATTTGTATAAATTTTTAAAATACACATATATTTTATTAAAATGCCTCCGTTAAATATTGTTGTTTCAATCTAATAATTCAAAATAATTTAACTTACAATCAGTCCAGTCCAATCCGGTCTAGTGGAATAACTTTCCTTTTACACAATAAAGTATTCTAAAAATACATTGGATTTGCCAAGAGGCAGACGAAACAACGTACTGAAGCTGTACAAAGACCTTCTCAATGACTCGAGGTAAATACTTGGGAGAAAAAACAACTTAATAATAATAAAAGAGGTAAATTTACTTTAGGCAAACATGGCAATGCCCCTTTATCCAAAGACCTCTGTTTTTCAAACATTTCACATTTTAATTTGTATAAATATTCAAACAATTAATTAATTAAAAAAAATTATTTTTATTATTCTATCAAACATTGGATTGTTAATCCTACAGATGATATATCAATATTACAGGTGTCTCAACTTGCCCTTCATTTTTTTACTAAAATCTGAGCATGCCAGGACTTACAACACTTGTGTAATATTCACCATTCTGCCCATGATTGAACATTTATATTGCATTAATTTTTTTATGTACATATGCAATGTTGTTGGATTCCTTTCAAATATTAGTAGAGAGGAAGACCCTTTTAAGCGTTCTATTTGCTTACTTTCGGTAGAGCACGAGAGACGCCAAAAAACATTGTACGGATGGGGATTGGGTTTGCAGTTACTTGTGATTAACAACCCTAATTAGTATACTAATTATATTATTTTGAGAAATAAAAAGACTCACAAATGTGAGTGGATCAAAAAAGAAGGCTTTTTATTTCTCAAAATAATATATTAATATGATCCACAAAGTTAATGCTTTCAATATTTAAAACAGTATACAAATTGTTGATGAAAAAACTACCCGACAACAATGTGTTAAGATGCATATATTTTTTTCTCTTGGTGATGTAGCGATTACTGAATGATGATACATTCAGTGCGGGGGAGAGATAGAGGATCGGGCGATCATGGTCGTCCACAGCGCGGGGTAAGGTAGGGTAGGTTACGAGCAGTTACCTGAGCGTGATGCTACTGGTCCTCTTGGGCACCTCGGGCGGCACCCTGCGACTGTGGTGCTGCATGGCCAGCAGCTGCGCCGACGGGGCGCTCAGCGGCTTGCCTCCGCTCGACAGGATGTTGCCGTAGATCGGACCTGACACCCAACAAAATATCCTCCTTTAATATCTAACCTCGAACTTCAAAACTGGAGCTGATTCCCTTCAAGACACACGCCGCGTCCAATAATTGGCTTTTCAAATTAGACAATTTAAGCAACTTTTATAAATTTACTTTTAAATCAGACAAGTCACTCATAGAATAAAGTTGAGATAAGTGTGTATTCAGAGTGACATGGGAGTGAGTCAGGTGACGGTTTTTGGGAGTTAAATAATGGGAGCCATTATATTGAGGTCCTGGCTCACTCCGATGCCAAGACTCCGAATACATGTCAAACTCAACTCCGTTCCATGGATAGTAATAATCAATTTGGATAATTTATATAGTGCCAATTTCATAATACACTACCTCAAGGGCGCTTGGCTGACTCCATTCTACCAATTTCCGTTCATCAATTCTACTATGACGATTTGTTTAAAAGGAAAACAACTCCAGCATATTGACTATAATATTTAAATGTTTAAAAACGTGTTTTTTTAGTGTAATTTTATGACTTGATAACTTGTGTGCATACAGTGTGCAAAAAAATCTGTTCAGTGTGCATTCTAAATAATATGATTAAAAATCTGCATGTAACAAAATTTACGTAACTTTTCAACTATGTATGTAAAAATTAATTAAACACAAAAAAATTATCTTTTTTTAAAAATAGTGATTAGATAGTAATTTTGCGAGGCAAATCTGTGAGAGTTAAAACTCAATCCTATATTTTAATCTATAAAATAAGACATATTGTACATCAATAAATCTAAAAAAAATAAAGTAGATATTGCATAATTTATAATAATAGATGATTAAAATAATATATATTGGGTTTTAGTAACAGAAACATATACTAGCACCAAGAAAATTAGTATAGATCCCAAAAGTCCCAAAAAGTGTTAATAGTAGGCATAATAATATTTTGTGATTTAGTTATTCCAATCTACAGATGGAAATGTTAGGTTTTGATTCTACGATGGTGGGTTTCGGCAATAAGACATGGATAGAGGCACACGTCGTACGTTTGGCTGAAGCCACATAATAAATAAGAGTCACGCGCCAATATTCATGCCAGAGTGCAGTATTTTTATGTACATTGGAGGTATTTTGGTCTCAAAATGAAGGTGTTTGTGAAAGCGTTGATGAATGAATGCTGTGTAATGAAAGCATGTCTTTATATACAAAAATAGATCAATTAAAACAAAAACTTTTTTTCTTCTTATTACATATAGTGCCACTCCACGCCAAAGGTTGGCAATCATCATGGCAATTTCTACTTTGTCTATAGTCACTCTAAACAGCAACGTGCTACATTAGAAACACTCTCTTAGGCTAAAAAAATCAATCTTACGATTTGAATTGCCTTTTAAGGTGTGGCCATTCAGTTTCAAAATGTCCAGCGAACCCAACGACCATAGTAGCTAAGCTATTTTTTCAAACAGTTAAAATTGTTTCGTATTGTTTATGCACACCCCTGACAATGTACTTTATTAAGTATAAATTTTTTTACTGATTAAAAACAAAATATATGAAAAAAACATTAAATACATCAATAACGTTACAAATAACTAAATCTCTTCTAACCTGTCCGACAGTGCATTTTATTAGTGA